>NC_079193.1:383156741-383266741 GCF_029499605.1 Hyla sarda
GGACAAGCGGGGTCTGTGAACGCAGGACAGTGTGCGCTGAGACTCTATAACATGATCCCGGCTCATACATCAGGATGATTGACAAGTCAGGAGTCTGCACAGATCCCCGCTTGTCCCGCCCTCACTTCCTGTATTTGGTCTCCTCATAGAGACGCACAGACAAGAGCTGCAGGGACGGCATTTTTTCACCCAAAAATATACACAATTTTCAACCAATGTATATTACAAATATACATATAATCGTATTATCTAAAACTTTTTTTTTATTTGTTTTGACAACAGGTACACTTTTACTTTCTGGCACCAGATTTATAAAACAAAATGTTTTCCAGTGGAGTACCCCTTTAAGTCTGCTTTTCCTATTTTCATCAGAACACTGCACTTCCCACACTCGAGCACTAGATGCCGCCCTCACACAGAGTTTCCGGTGGCTGTGTCTTCAAGGCTGTGTTTCCCGACCAGCGTGCCTCCAGCTGTTGCAAAACTACAACTCCCAGCATGCCCGGACAGCCGAGCTGTGTCCCGAACGCAGTGTTTGTCAAGGAGGGTGCCTCCAGCTGTTGCAAGACTACAACTCCCAGCATGCCCGGAAAGCCGAGCTGTGTCCCGCACGCAGTGTTTGTCAAGTAGGGTGCCTCCAGCTGTTGCAAGACTACAACTCCCAGCTTGCCCGGACAGCCGAGCAGTGTCCTGAAGGCAGTGTTTCTCAACCAACGTGCCTCCAGCTGTCGCAAAACTACAACTCCCAGCATGCCCGGACAGCCAAGCTGTGTCCCGAAGGCGGTGTTTCTCAACCAGCATGCCTCCAGCTGTTGCAAGACTACAACTCCCAGCATTCCCAGACAGCCGAACGGTGTCCCGAACGCAGTGTTTCTCAACCAGCGTGCTTCCAGCTGTTGTAAAACTACAACTCCCAGCATGCCCGGATAGCCGAACTGTGTCCCGAAGGCAGTGTTTCTCAACCAGCGTGCTTCCAGCTGTTGTAAAACTACAACTCCCAGCATGCCCGGACAGCCGAACTGTGTCCCGAAGGCAGTGTTTCTCAACCAGCGTGCCTCCAGCTGTTGCAAAACTACAACTCCCAGCATGCCCGGATAGCCGAACCGTGTCCCGTAGGCAGTGTTTCTCAACCAGCGTGCCTCCAGCTGTTGCAAAACTACAACTCCCAGCATGCCCGGACAGCCGAACTGTGTCCCGAAAGTTGGGTTACTCAACCATCGTGCTTCCAGCTGTTGCAAAACTACAACTCCCAGTATGCCCTGACAGCCGAGCTGTGTCCCGAAAGTTGGGTTACTCAACCAGCGTGCCTCCAGCTGTTGCAAAACTACAACTCCCAGCATTCCCGCACAGCCCAACTGTGTTCCGAAGACCATGTTTCTCAACCAGTGAGCCTCCAGCTGTTGCAAAACTACAACTCCCAGCATGCCCTGACAGCCGAACTGTGTCCCGAAGACCATGTTTTCCAAGCAGCGAGCCTCCAGCTGTTGCAAAACTACAACTCCCGGCATGCCCGGACAGCTGAATTGTGTCCCGAAGGTGGTGTTTCTCAACCAGCGAGCCTCCAGCTGTTGCAAATCTACAACTCCCAGCATGTCCGGACAGCCGAACTGTGTCCCGAAGACCATGTTTCTCAACCAGCATGCCTCCAGTTGTTGCAAAACTACAATTCCCAGCATGCCCTGACAGCCGAGCTGTGTCCCGAAAGTTGGGTTACTCAACCAGCGTGCCTCCAGCTGTTGTGAAACTACAACTCCCAGCATGCCCAGACAGCAGAACTGTGTCCCGAAAGCAGTGTTTCTCAACCAGCGTGCCTCCAGCTGTTGCAAAACTACAACTCCCAGCATGCCCAGACAGCCTCCGGCTGTCTGGGCATGCTGGGAGTTGTAGTTTTGCAACAGCTGTCTGGGAAACCCTGCCTTAAGGGGTTAAAAGTTCTTTTCCTGTTTTCATCCCAGAGCTGTCATCCAGAGCGCCGCACTTCCCTCACCCGAACACTAGATGTCGCCCCCACACAGCGTTTCCGGTTTTCCTGTAATGTTTTCCTTTCCTAAGGATCCAGCAAATATTTATTTTTTTATTTTTTTTAAATTCCTCTCTGTTCTCTCTTTCCGGCCATGTGTGATGGCTGTTTCCTCTGGGCGTCCATTGCAGCGGGCTGGAGACGGGAGCCCCCCAGGAGCTGTGAGATAAGGGCAGGGAGATGCAGTGTGCACAGTGACCTGTCATCCTGCTGCAGCCTGTGGGACATCCCCGGCCCCATCCTGCTGGATTGTCGCGCTGCGGGCGATGCCAATGGGATCGGATTAGGCGACGATTCGCTTTCTTCCCATTAGGCTAAATAGGATTTGGCTATTAGGGGGAGCGTTAGTCAGACCAGGACTGGTCCCCTCCCGGATAGTCATTGGCTGTCAGTGCAGCCTGTCTTGTCTCCGTAAGGCGGGGGACTTCCATATACTGAGGGTCCGGTCCTCTACCCCCCCACTAGACGAAGAAGGAGGGGGTCCGGATTGTGCAGGGTGGATCTAGGTGTGGTCCGCTCCCATCTTTCTCTTCCATACACCGGCACTGGAAGTTGTCGCCCCATTCGGGGACCCTCATAGGCACTGGAAGTTGTCGCCCCATTCGGGGACCCTCATAGGCACTGGAAGTTGTCGCCCCATTCGGGGACCCTCATAGGCACTGGAAGTTGTCGCCCCATTCGGGGACCCTCATAGGCACTGGAAGTTGTCGCCCCATTCGGGGACCCTCATAGGCACTGGAAGTTGTCGCCCCATTCGGGGACCCTCATAGGCACTGGAAGTTGTCGCCCCATTCGGGGACCCTCATAGGCACTGGAAGTTGTCGCCCCATTCGGGGACCCTCATAGGCACTGGAAGTTGTCGCCCCATTTGAGGACCCTCATAGGCACAGGAAGTTATCGCCCCATTCGGGGACCCTCATAGGCACTGGAAGTTGTCGCCCCATTCGGGGACCCTCATAGGCACTGGAAGTTGTCGCCCCATTCGGGGACCCTCATAGGCACTGGAAGTTGTCGCCCCATTCAGGGACCCTCATAGGCACTGGAAGTTGTCGCCCCATTTGAGGACCCTCACTGGATTTTGTTTCCGCAGGAGCGGCGGCCGGCGGTGAATGGACGGGATCCCAGATCGACAGCGGAGATCCCCCCGGAGGAGAGACATGGTGTGATGCAGCGTCTTGTCCCCTCTGATCCACAGGTGGCTGTAGGACTTTGCAGGGTCCCGGGGAGTTCCAGGCGGTGAGGACCCCCGCAGCGCACTCTCCAGGATGTCCGGCTGCAGACTGACCAACACGAACGGATTCCCGGAGGAGCCCAGAATGGAGACCGGGGACGTCAACCGCATCATGAGGCACCTTGAGACCGGGACCGTGCTGACGCTGTTCTACCAGAAGAAGTCCCAGCGCCCCGAGAGGAGGACCTTCCAGCTGAGGCTCGACACCAGGCAGGTGGTCTGGTACAGGACCCCCGAAAAGGTGGAAGGGGAAAGTAAGTAGAGCGCAGCAGTGTACAGATGTAGCAGAGGGGAACGTGTCACCGAGGCATCACGACTGAACGTAATAGATGTGACCTGCAGTCCTATGTAACACCACAGATAACACAGTGATAACTCTCTGAGTACAGATAATGTATAGATGTGACCTGCAGTCCTATGTAACACCACAGATAACACAGTGATAACTCTCTGAGTACAGATAATGTATAGATGTGACCTGCAGTCCTATGTAACACCACAGATAACACAGTGATAACTCTCTGAGTACAGATAATGTATAGATGTGACCTGCAGTCCTATGTAACACCACAGATAACACAGTGATAACTCTCTGAGTACAGATAATGTATAGATGTGACCTGCAGTCCTATGTAACACCACAGATAACACAGTGATAACTCTCTGAGTACAGATAATGTATAGATGTGACCTGCAGTCCTATGTAACACCACAGATAACAGTGATAACTCTCTGAGTACAGATAATGTATAGATGTGACCTGCAGTCCTATGTAACACCACAGATAACAGTGATAACTCTGAGTACAGATAATGTATAGATGTGACCTGCAGTCCTATGTAACACCACAGATAACAGTGATAACTCTGAGTACAGATAATGTATAGATGTGACCTGCAGTCCTATGTAACACCACAGATAACAGTGATAACTCTCTGAGTACAGATAATGTATAGATGTGACCTGCAGTCCTATGTAACACCACAGATAACAGTGATAACTCTCTGAGTACAGATAATGTATAGATGTGACCTGCAGTCCTATGTAACACCACAGATAACAGTGATAACTCTCTGAGTACAGATAATGTATAGATGTGACCTGCAGTCCTATGTAACACCACAGATAACACAGTGATAACTCTCTGAGTACAGATAATGTATAGATGTGACCTGCAGTCCTATGTAACACCACAGATAACAGTGATAACTCTCTGAGAACAGATAATGTATAGATGTGACCTGCAGTCCTATGTAACACCACAGATAACACAGTGATAACTCTCTGAGTACAGATAATGTATAGATGTGACCTGCAGTCCTATGTAACACCACAAATAACAGTGATAACTCTCTGAGTACAGATAATGTATAGATGTGACCTGCAGTCCTATGTAACACCACAGATAACACAGTGATAACTCTCTGAGTACAGATAATGTATAGATGTGACCTGCAGTCCTATGTAACACCACAGATAACAGTGATAACTCTCTGAGTACAGATAATGTAGTAGATGTGACCTGCAGTCCTATGTAACACCACAGATAACACAGTGATAACTCTCTGAGTACAGATAATGTATAGATGTGACCTGCAGTCCTATGTAACACCACAGATAACACAGTGATATCTCTCTGAGTACAGATAATATAGTAGATGTGACCTGCAGTCCTATGTAACACCATAGATTACAGTGATAACTCTCTGAGTACAGATAATGTATAGATGTGACCTGCAGTCCTATGTAACACCACAGATAACAGTGATAACTCTGAATACAGATAATGTATAGATGTGACCTGCAGTCCTATGTAACACCACAGATAACAGTGATAACTCTCTGAGTACAGATAATGTATAGATGTGACCTGCAGTCCTATGTAACACCACAGATAACACAGTGATAACTCTCTGAGTACAGATAATGTATAGATGTGACCTGCAGTCCTATGTAACACCACAGATAACACAGTGATAACTCTCTGAGTACAGATAATGTATAGATGTGACCTGCAGTCCTATGTAACACCACAGATAACACAGTGATAACTCTCTGAGTACAGATAATGTATAGATGTCACCTGCAGTCCTATGTAACACCACAGATAACACAGTGATAACTCTCTGAGTACAGATAATGTAGTAGATGTGACCTGCAGTCCTATGTAACACCACAGATAACAGTGATAACTCTCTGAGTACAGATAATGTATAGATGTGACCTGCAGTCCTATGTAACACCACAGATAACACAGTGATAACTCTCTGAGTACAGATCATGTATAGATGTGACCTGCAGTCCTATGTAACACCACAGATAACAGTGATAACTCTCTGAGTACAGATAATGTATAGATGTGACCTGCAGTCCTATGTAACACCACAGATAACACAGTGATAACTCTCTGAGTACAGATAATGTATAGATGTGACCTGCAGTCCTATGTAACACCACAGATAACACAGTGATAACTCTCTGAGTACAGATAATGTATAGATGTGACCTGCAGTCCTATGTAACACTACAGATAACACAGTGATAACTCTCTGAGTACAGATAATGTAATAGATGTGACCTGCAGTCCTATGTAACACCACAGATAACACAGTGATAACTCTCTGAGTACAGATAATGTATAGATGTGACCTGCAGTCCTATGTAACACCACAGAGAACAGTGATAACTCTCTGAGTACAGATAATGTATAGATGTGACCTGCAGTCCTATGTAACACCACAGATAACAGTGATAACTCTCTGAGTACAGATAATGTAGTAGATGTGACCTGCAGTCCTATGTAACACCACAGATAACAGTGATAACTCTCTGAGTACAGATAATGTATAGATGTGACCTGCAGTCCTATGTAATACCACAGATAACAGTGATAACTCTCTGAGTACAGATAATGTATAGATGTGACCTGCAGTCCTATGTAACACCACAGATAACAGTGATAACTCTCTGAGTACAGATAATGTATAGATGTGACCTGCAGTCCTATGTAACACCACAGATAACACAGTGATAACTCTCTGAGTACAGATAATATATAGATGTGACCTGCAGTCCTATGTAACACCACAGATAACACAGTGATAACTCTCTGAGTACAGATAATATATAGATGTGACCTGCAGTCCTATGTAACACCACAGATAACAGTGATAACTCTCTGAGTATAGATAATGTATAGATGTGACCTGCAGTCCTATGTAACACCACAGATAACACAGTGATAACTCTCTGAGTACAGATAATGTATAGATGTGACCTGCAGTCCTATGTAATACCACAGATAACAGTGATAACTCTCTGAGTACAGATAATGTATAGATGTTACCTGCAGTCCTATGTAACACCACAGATAACACAGTGATAACTCTCTGAGTACAGATAATGTATAGATGTGACCTGCAGTCCTATGTAACACCACAGATAACACAGTGATAACTCTCTGAGTACAGATAATGTATAGATGTTACCTGCAGTCCTATGTAACACCACAGATAACACAGTGATAACTCTCTGAGTACAGATAATGTATAGATGTGACCTGCAGTCCTATGTAACACCACAGATAACACAGTGATAACTCTCTGAGTACAGATAATGTATAGATGTTACCTGCAGTCCTATGTAACACCACAGATAACACAGTGATAACTCTCTGAGTACAGATAATGTATAGATGTGACCTGCAGTCCTATGTAACACCACAGATAACACAGTGATAACTCTCTGAGTACAGATAATATATAGATGTGACCTGCAGTCCTATGTAACACCACAGATAACAGTGATAACTCTCTGAGTACAGATAATGTATAGATGTGACCTGCAGTCCTATGTAACACCACAGATAACACAGTGATAACTCTCTGAGTACAGATAATGTATAGATGTGACCTGCAGTCCTATGTAACACCACAGATAACACAGTGATAACTCTCTGAGTACAGATAATGTAGTAGATGTGACCTGCAGTCCTATGTAACACCACAGATAACACAGTGATAACTCTCTGAGTACAGATAATGTATAGATGTGACCTGCAGTCCTATGTAACACCACAGATAACACAGTGATATCTCTCTGAGTACAGATAATGTATAGATGGGACCTGCAGTCCTATGTAATATGTGAACAGTCTCACATACGTCCGGGTGCAGACATATCAGGTGGTTGGAGTTCTGTGCCTTATTTCTTGGGGTCCGGGCTCTGTCACCTTGTGGGGCCCTTTCCCATCATGCTCTGCTCCTCTATCTCACATATCAGGGGATGAGACTGCGGACCCCCGGCCATACATGGGGGTCACAGGACAATAAACACTGACCCCAGAGCGTCCGGTCATTTATAAAGTGATATGATTCAGCCAACTTTCTGTTTAGATTTAAAGGGGTACTCCAGTTTAGGATACTGTATTTCCTATCCTAAGTGTCTGGCCGCGGCCCCCGCAATCTCCTACCCAGCGCCCTGACTCTCTTCGCGCACAGAGCAGTGTTCAGTCCATTCATCTCTGTGGGAGAGCCTGAGATACACGAGTACAGCCTAGAGATGAATGGAGGGCGCTGCTCAGGAGATTGCAGGGGGTCAAAACAGTCGGACCCCCCACAATCAGACACTTATCCCCGTCCTTTGAATAGTGGACACATTTTCGTAAACTGGAGTACTCCTTTAAGCTCGTAGGTTTTTATTTGTGTATTTTGACGTTTTGCTCCTGTTTTCACTATGTTTTTGCTTATGTTTTTATATTTAGGGCCTTATTTGTCGGTTTAGCTGAGGTGATGGCGGTTTGTGCAGCGGCGCTTCAGGTTGGGTGATGGCGGTTTGTGCGGCGGCGCTTCAGGTTGGGTGATGGCGGTTTGTGCGGCGGCACTTCAGGTTGGGTGATGGCGGTTTGTGCGGCGGCGCTTCAGGTTGGGTGATGGCGGTTTGTGCGGCGGCGCTTCAGGTTGGGTGATGGCGGTTTGTGCGGCGGCGCTTCAGGTTGGGTGATGGCGGTTTGTGCGGCGGCGCTTCAGGTTGGGTGATGGCGGTTTGTGCGGCGGCGCTTCAGGTTGGGTGATGGCGGTTTGTGCGGCGGCGCTTCAGGTTGGGTGATGGCGGTTTGTGCGGCGGCGCTTCAGGTTGGGTGATGGCGGTTTGTGCGGCGGCGCTTCAGGTTGGGTGATGGCGGTTTGTGCAGCGGCGCTTCAGGTTGGGTGATGGCGGTTTGTGCGGCGGCGCTTCAGGTTGGGTGATGGCGGTTTGTGCGGCGCTTCAGGTTGGGTGATGGCGGTTTGTGCAGCGGCGCTTCAGGTTGGGTGATGGCGGTTTGTGCGGCGGCGCTTCAGGTTGGGTGATGGCGGTTTGTGCGGCGGCGCTTCAGGTTGGGTGATGACGGTTTGTGCGGCGGCGCTTCAGGTTGGGTGATGGCGGTTTGTGCGGCGGCGCTTCAGGTTGGGTGATGGCGGTTTGTGCGGCGGCGCTTCAGGTTGGGTGATGGCGGTTTGTGCGGCGGCGCTTCAGGTTGGGTGATGGCGGTTTGTGCGGCGGCGCTTCAGGTTGGGTGATGGCGTTTGTGCGGCGGCGCTTCAGGTTGGGTGATGGCGGTTTGTGCGGCAGCGCTTCAGGTTGGGTGATGGCGGTTTGTGCAGCGCTTCAGGTTGGGTGATGGCGGTTTGTGCGGCGGCGCTTCAGGTTGGGTGATGGCGGTTTGTGCGGCGGCGCTTCAGGTTGGGTGATGGCGGTTTGTGCGGCGGCGCTTCAGGTTGGGTGATGGCTGTTTGTGCGGCAGCGCTTCAGGTTGGGTGATGGCGGTTTGTGCGGCGGCGCTTCAGGTTGGGTGATGGCGGTTTGTGCGGCGGCGCTTCAGGTTGGGTGATGGCGGTTTGTGCGGCGGCGCTTCAGGTTGGGTGATGGCGGTTTGTGCGGCGGCGCTTCAGGTTGGGTGATGGCGGTTTGTGCGGCGCTTCAGGTTGGGTGATGGCGGTTTGTGCGGCGGCGCTTCAGGTTGGGTGATGGCGGTTTGTGCGGCGGTGCTTCAGGTTGGGTGATGGCGGTTTGTGCGGCGGTGCTTCAGGTTGGGTGATGGCGGTTTGTGCGGCGGTGCTTCAGGTTGGGTGATGGCGGTTTGTGCGGCGGTGCTTCAGGTTGGGTGAGGCGTACACGTGGGCAGATAAATCTATTGATACCTCTTACATCTTACCCTTCAGTTTTCTGACCCGGCGCGCTGCACAATTTACATACACATTTGGCAACCTGCGCGCAACATCTGGACAAATGTATCACGCAATAAAATGAAGTAACAGGAAGGCTAAAAAAGTGACTCCAAATCCATCGCGACAAATAAAACCTGTGTCACCAGATTCACAATCCCCAGAGGCATTCTGATACGTCCTGAACTGGCTGATAACAGGGAGCAATAGTCCAACAGGCCTCAGGGTGGTCTGTGCTGTGATCCCCCCCTCAGGGTGGTCTGTGCTGTGATCCCCCCCTCAGGGTGGTCTGTGCTGTGATCCCCCCCTCAGGGTGGTCTGTGCTGTGATCCCCCCCTCAGGGTGGTCTGTGCTGTGATCCCCCCCTCAGGGTGGTCTGTGCTGTGATCCCCCCTCAGGGTGGTCTGTGCTGTGATCCCCCCCTCAGGGTGGTCTGTGCTGTGATCCCCCCCTCAGGGTGGTCTGTCCTGTGATCCCCCCCCCCTCAGGGTGGTCTGTGCTGTGATCCCCCCTCCTCAGGGTGGTCCGTGCTGTGATCCCCTCCTCAGGGTGGTCTGTGCTGTGATCTCCCCCTCAGGGTGGTCTGTCCTGTGATCCCCCCCCCCTCAGGGTGGTCTGTGCTGTGATCCCCCCTCCTCAGGGTGGTCCGTGCTGTGATCCCCTCCTCAGGGTGGTCTGTGCTGTGATCTCCCCCTCAGGGTGGTCTGTGCTGTGATCTCCCCCTCAGGGTGGTCTGTGCTGTGATCTCCCCCTCAGGGTGGTCTGTGCTGTGATCTCCCCCTCAGGGTGGTCTGTGCTGTGATCTCCCCCTCAGGGTGGTCTGTGCTGTGATCTCCCCCTCAGGGTGGTCTGTGCTGTGATCTCCCCCTCAGGGTGGTCTGTGCTGTGATCTCCCCCTCAGGGTGGTCTGTGCTGTGATCTCCCCGTCAGGGTGGTCTGTGCTGTGATCTCCCCCTCAGGGGGGTCTGTGCTGTGATCTCCCCCTCAGGGTGGTCTGTGCTGTGATCCCCTCCTCAGGGTGGTCTGTGCTGTGATCCCCCCCCCCCTCAGGGTGGTCTGTGCTGTGATCTCCCCCTCAGGGTGGTCTGTGCTGTGACCCCCCCCCCTCCTCAGGGTGGTCTGTGCTGTGATTCCCCCCTCAGGGTGGTCTGTGCTGTGATCTCCCCCTCAGGGTGGTTTGTGCTGTGATCCCCTCCTCAGGGTGGTCTGTGCTGTGATCTCCCCCTCAGGGTGGTCTGTGCTGTGATCCCCCCCCCCCTCAGGGTGGTCTGTGCTGTGATCCCCCCCTCAGGGTGGTCTGTGCTGTGATCTCCCCCTCAGGGTGGTCTCTGCTGTGATCCCCCCCTCAGGGTGGTTTGTGCTGTGATCCCCCCCCCCCTCAGGGTGGTCTGTGCTGTGATCTCCTCCTCAGGGTGGTCTGTGCTGTGATCCCCTCCTCAGGGTGATCTGTGCTGTGATCCCCCCTCAGGGTGGTCTGTGCTGTGATCCCCCCTCAGGGTGGTCTGTGCTGTGACCTCCCCCTCAGGGTGGTCTGTGCTGTGACCCCCCCCCCCCCTCCTCAGGGTGGTCTGTGCTGTGTTCCCCCCCTCAGGGTGGTCTGTGCTGTGATCTCCCCTCAGGGTGGTCTGTGCTGTGATCCCCCCCTCAGGGTGGTCTGTGCTGTGATCCCCCCCTCAGGGTGGTCTGTCCTGTGATCCCCCCCCCCTCAGGGTGGTCTGTGCTGTGATCCCCCCTCCTCAGGGTGGTCCGTGCTGTGATCCCCTCCTCAGGGTGGTCTGTGCTGTGATCTCCCCCTCAGGGTGGTCTGTGCTGTGATCTCCCCCTCAGGGTGGTCTGTGCTGTGATCTCCCCCTCAGGGTGGTCTGTGCTGTGATCTCCCCCTCAGGGTGGTCTGTGCTGTGATCTCCCCCTCAGGGTGGTCTGTGCTGTGATCTCCCCCTCAGGGTGGTCTGTGCTGTGATCTCCCCCTCAGGGTGGTCTGTGCTGTGATCTCCCCCTCAGGGTGGTCTGTGCTGTGATCTCCCCTTCAGGGTGGTCTGTGCTGTGATCTCCCCCTCAGGGGGGTCTGTGCTGTGATCTCCCCCTCAGGGTGGTCTGTGCTGTGATCCCCTCCTCAGGGTGGTCTGTGCTGTGATCCCCCCCCCCCCTCAGGGTGGTCTGTGCTGTGATCTCCCCCTCAGGGTGGTCTGTGCTGTGACCCCCCCCCCCTCCTCAGGGTGGTCTGTGCTGTGATTCCCCCCTCAGGGTGGTCTGTGCTGTGATCTCCCCCTCAGGGTGGTTTGTGCTGTGATCCCCTCCTCAGGGTGGTCTGTGCTGTGATCTCCCCCTCAGGGTGGTCTGTGCTGTGATCCCCCCCCCTCAGGGTGGTCTGTGCTGTGATCCCCCCCTCAGGGTGGTCTGTGCTGTGATCTCCCCCTCAGGGTGGTCTCTGCTGTGATCCCCCCCTCAGGGTGGTTTGTGCTGTGATCCCCCCCCCCTCAGGGTGGTCTGTGCTGTGATCTCCTCCTCAGGGTGGTCTGTGCTGTGATCCCCTCCTCAGGGTGATCTGTGCTGTGATCCCCCCCTCAGGGTGGTCTGTGCTGTGATCCCCCCTCAGGGTGGTCTGTGCTGTGATCCCCCCTCAGGGTGGTCTGTGCTGTGACCTCCCCCTCAGGGTGGTCTGTGCTGTGACCCCCCCCCTCCTCAGGGTGGTCTGTGCTGTGTTCCCCCCCTCAGGGTGGTCTGTGCTGTGATCTCCCCCTCAGGGTGGTTTGTGCTGTGATCTCCTCCTCAGGGTGGTCTGTGCTGTGATCTCCCCCTCAGGGTGGTCTGTGCTGTGATCTCCCCCTCAGGGTGGTTTGTGCTGTGATCCCCCCCTCAGGGTTGTCTGTGCTGTGATCCCCCCTCAGGGTGGTCTGTGCTGTGATTCCCCCCCCCCCCCTCAGGGTGGTCTGTGCTGTGATCCCCTCCTCAGAGTGGTCTGTGCTGTGATCTCCCCCTCAGGGTGGTCTGTGCTGTGATCTCCCCCTCAGGGTGGTCTGTGCTGTGATCTCCCCCTCAGGGTGGTCTGTGCTGTGATCCCCCCTCAGGGTGGTCTGTGCTGTGATCCCCCCCTTCAGGGTGGTCTGTGCTGTGATCCCCCCTCAGGGTGGTCTGTGCTGTGATCCCCTCCTCAGGGTGGTCTGTGCTGTGATCCCCCCTCAGGGTGGTCTGTGCTGTGATCCCCCCCTCAGGGTGGTCTGTCCTGTGATCCCCCCCCTCAGGGTGGTCTATGCTGTGATCCCCCCCACCCCCTCAGGGTGGTCTGTGCTGTGATCCCTCCTCAGGGTGGTCTGTGCTGTGATCCCCTCCTCAGGGTGGTCTGTGCTGTGATCTCCTCCTCAGGGTGGTCTGTGCTGTGATTCCCCCCTCAGGGTGGTCTGTGCTGTGATCCCCTCCTCAGGGTGGTCTGTGCTGCGATCCCCCCCTCAGGGTGGTCTGTGCTGTGATCCCCCCCTCAGGGTGGTCTGTGCTGTGATCTCCCCCTCAGGGTGGTCTGTGCTGTGATCTCCCCCTCAGGGTGGTTTGTGCTGTGATCCCCCCCTCAGGGTTGTCTGTGCTGTGATCCCCCCTCAGGGTGGTCTGTGCTGTGATTCCCCCCCCCCCTCAGGGTGGTCTGTGCTATGATCCCCTCCTCAGGGTGGTCTGTGCTGTGATCCCCCCCTCAGGGTGGTCTGTGCTGTGATCTCCTCCTCAGGGTGGTCTGTGCTGTGATCTCCTCCTCAGGGTGGTCTGTGCTGCGATCTCCCCTTCAGGGTGGTCTGTGCTGCGATCCCCCCCTCAGGGTGGTCTGTGCTGTGATCCCCTCCTCAGGGTGGTCTGTGCTGTGATCCCCCCTCAGGGTGGTCTGTGCTGTGATCTCCTCCTCAGGGTGGTCTGTGCTGTGATCCCCCCCTCAGAGTGGTCTGTGCTGTGATCTCCCCCTCAGGGTGGTTTGTGCTGTGATCTCCTCCTCAGGGTGGTCTGTGCTGTGATCCCCCCTCAGGGTGGTCTGTGCTGCGATCTCCCCTTCAGGGTGGTCTGTGCTGCGATCCCCCCCTCAGGGTGGTCTGTGCTGTGATCCCCTCCTCAGGGTGGTCTGTGCTGTGATCCCCTCCTCAGGGTGGTCTGTGCTGTGATCCCCCCTCAGGGTGGTCTGTGCTGTGATCTCCTCCTCAGGGTGGTCTGTGCTGTGATCCCCCCTCAGGGTGGTCTGTGCTGTGATCCCCTCCTCAGGGTGTTCTGTGCTGTGATCCCTCCTCAGAGTGGTTTGTGCTGTGATCCCCTCCTCAGGGTGGTCTGTGCTGTGATCCCCCCTCAGGGTGGTCTGTGCTGCGATCCCCCCCTCAGGGTGGTCTGTGCTGTGATCTCCCCCTCAGGGTGGTCTGTGCTGTGATCTCCCCCTCAGGGTGGTCTGTGCTGTGATCTCCCCCTCAGGGTGGTTTGTGCTGTGATCCCCCCCTCAGGGTTGTCTGTGCTGTGATCCCCCGTCATGGTGGTCTGTGCTGTGATTACCCCCCCCCCCCCCCCCTCAGGGTGGTCTGTGCTGTGATCCCCTCCTCAGGGTGGTCTGTGCTGTGATCCCCCCCTCAGGGTGGTCTGTGCTGTGATCCCCCCCCTCAGGGTGGTCTGTGCTGTGATCCCCCCTCAGGGTGGTTTGTGCTGTGATCCCCCCCTCAGGGTTGTCTGTGCTGTGATCCCCCGTCAGGGTGGTCTGTGCTGTGATTCCCCCCCCCCCCTCAGGGTGGTCTGTGCTGTGATCCCCTCCTCAGGGTGGTCTGTGCTGTGATCTCCCCCTCAGGGTGGTCTGTGCTGTGATCTCCCCCTCAGGGTGGTTTGTGCTGTGATCCCCCCCTCAGGGTTGTCTGTGCTGTGATCCCCCGTCAGGGTGGTCTGTGCTGTGATTACCCCCCCCCCCTCAGGGTGGTCTGTGCTGTGATCCCCTCCTCAGGGTGGTCTGTGCTGTGATCCCCCCCTCAGGGTGGTCTGTGCTGTGATCCCCCCCTCAGGGTTGTCTGTGCTGTGGTCCCCCGTCAGGGTGGTCTGTGCTGTGATTCCCCCCCCCCCCCCCCAGGGTGGTCTGTGCTGTGATCCCCTCCTCAGGGTGGTCTGTGCTGTGATCCCCCCTCAGGGTGGTCTGTGCTGTGATCCCCCCTCAGGGTTGTCTGTGCTGTGATCCCCCCCTCAGGGTGGTCTGTGCTGTGATCCCCCCTCAGGGTGGTCTGTGCTGTGATCCCCCCTCAGGGTGGTCTGTGCTGTGACCTCCCCCTCAGGGTGGTCTGTGCTGTGATCTCCCCCTCAGGGTGGTCTGTGCTGTGATCCCCTCCTCAGGGTGGTCTGTGCTGTGATCCCCCCCCTCAGGGTGGTTTGTGCTGTGATCCCCTCCTCAGGGTGGTCTGTGCTGTGATCTCCCCCTCAGGGTGGTCTGTGCTGTGACCCCCCCCCCCCTCCTCAGGGTGGTCTGTGCTGTGATCCCCCCCTCAGAGTGGTCTGTGCTGTGATCTCCCCCTCAGGGTGGTTTGTGCTGTGATCCCCCCTCAGGGTGGTCTGTGCTGTGATCCCCCCCCTCAGGGTGGTCTGTGCTGTGATCTCCCCCTCAGGGTGGTCTGTGCTGCGATCTCCCCTTCAGGGTGGTCTGTGCTGCGATCCCCCCCTCAGGGTGGTCTGTGCTGTGATCCCCTCCTCAGGGTGGTCTGGGCTGCGATCCCCCCCTCAGGGTGGTCTGTGCTGTGATCTCCTCCTCAGGGTGGTCTGTGCTGTGATCCCCCCTCAGGGTGGTCTGTGCTGTGATCCCCTCCTCAGGGTGGTCTGTGCTGTGATCCCCCCTCAGGGTGGTCTGTGCTGTGATCCCCTCCTCAGAGTGGTTTGTGCTGTGATCCCCCCCTCAGGGTGGTCTGTGCTGTGATCTCCCCCTCAGGGTGGTCTGTGCTGTGATCTCCCCCTCAGGGTGGTTTGTGCTGTGATCCCCCCCTCAGGGTTGTCTGTGCTGTGATCCCCCGTCAGGGTGGTCTGTGCTGTGATTCCCCCCCCCCCCCTCAGGGGGGTCTGTGCTGTGATCCCCTCCTCAGGGTGGTCTGTGCTGTGATCCCCCCCTCAGGGTGGTCTGTGCTGTGATCCCCCCCTCAGGGTGGTCTGTGCTGTGATCCCCCCCCCCCCCCTCAGGGTGGTCTGTGCTGTGATCCCCCCTCAGGGTGGTTTGTGCTGTGATCTCCCCCTCAGGGTTGTCTGTGCTGTGATCCCCCCCTCAGGGTGGTTTGTGCTGTGATCTCCCCCTCAGGGTGGTCTGTGCTGTGATCCCCTCCTCAGGGTGGTCTGTGCTGTGATCCCCCCCTCAGGGTTGTCTGTGCTGTGATCCCCCGTCAGGGTGGTCTGTGCTGTGATTCCCCCCCCCTCAGGGTGGTCTGTGCTGTGATCCCCTCCTCAGGGTGGTCTGTGCTGTGATCCCCCCCTCAGGGTGGTCTGTGCTGTGATCCCCTCCTCAGGGTGGTCTGTGCTGTGATCCCCCCTCAGGGTGGTTTGTGCTGTGATCCCCTCCTCAGGGTGGTCTGTGCTGTGATCTCCCCCTCAGGGTGGTCTGTGCTGTGATCTCCCCCTCAGGGTGGTCTGTGCTTTGACCCCCCCCCCCTCCTCAGGGTGGTCTGTGCTGTGATCCCCCCCTCAGGGTGGTCTGTGCTGTGATCTCCCCCTCAGGGTGGTTTGTGCTGTGATCTCCTCCTCAGGGTGGTCTGTGCTGTGATCTCCCCCTCAGGGTGGTCTGTGCTGTGATCCCCCCTCAGGGTGGTCTGTGCTGTGATCTCCCCCTCAGGGTGGTCTGTGCTGTGATCTCCCCTTCAGGGTGGTCTGTGCTGCGATCCCCTCCTCAGGGTGGTCTGTGCTGTGATCCCCCCCTCAGGGTGGTTTGTGCTGTGATGCCCTCCTCAGGGTGGTCTGTGCTGTGATCCCCCCCCCCCCCTCAGGGTGGTCTGTGCTGTGATCCCCCCTCAGGGTGGTCTGTGCTGCGATCTCCCCTTCAGGGTGGTCTGTGCTGCGATCCCCCCCTCAGGGTGGTCTGTGCTGTGATCCCCCCTCAGGGTGGTCTGTGCTGTGATCCCCCCCTCAGGGTGGTTTGTGCTGTGATGCCCTCCTCAGGGTGGTCTGTGCTGTGATCCCCCCCTCAGGGTGGTCTGTGCTGTGATCTCCCCCTCAGGGTGGTCTGTGCTGTGATCTCCCCCTCAGGGTGGTCTGTGCTGTGATCTCCCCCTCAGGGTGGTCTGTGCTGTGATCCCCCCCCTCAGGGTGGTCTGTGCTGTGATCCCCCCCCCCCTCAGGGTGGTCTGTGCTGTGATCCCCCCCTCAGGGTGGTCTGTGCTGTGATCCCCTCCTCAGGGTGGTCTGTGCTGCGATCCCCCCTCAGGGTGGTCTGTGCTGTGATCCCCTCCTCAGGGTGGTCTGTGCTGTGATCCCCTCCTCAGGGTGGTCTGTGCTGTGATCCCCTCCTCAGGGTGGTCTGTGCTGTGATCCCCTCCTCAGGGTGGTCTGTGCTGTGATCCCCCGTCAGGGTGGTCTGTGCTGTGATCCCCCCTCCTCAGGGTGGTCCGTGCTGTGATCCCCCCTCAGGGTGGTCTGTGCTGTGATCCCCTCCTCAGGGTGGTCTGTGCTGTGATCCCCCCCTCAGGGTGGTCTGTGCTGTGATCTCCCCCTCAGGGTGGTCTGTGCTGTGATCCCCCCCCTCAGGGTGGTCTGTGCTGTGATCCCCCCTCAGGGTGGTCTGTGCTGTGATCCCCCCCCCCCTCAGGGTGGTCTGTGCTGTGATCCCCCCCTCATGGTGGTCTGTGCTGTGATCCCCCCCTCAGGGTGGTCTGTGCTGTGATCCCCCCCCCCCCTCCTCAGGGTGGTCTGTGCTGTGATCTCCCCCTCAGGGTGGTCTGTGCTGTGATCTCCCCCTCAGGGTGGTCTGTGCTGTGATCCCCCCCTCAGGGTGGTCTGTGCTGTGATCCCCCCCCCCCTCCTCAGGGTGGTCTGTGCTGTGATCTCCCCCTCAGGGTGGTCTGTGCTGTGATCTCCCCCTCAGGGTGGTCTGTGCTGTGATCGCCCCCTCAGGGTGGTCTGTGCTGTGATCTCCCCCTCAGGGTGGTCTGTGCTGTGATCTCCCCCTCAGGGTGGTCTGTGCTGTGATCTCCCCCTCAGGGTGGTCTGTGCTGTGATCGCCCCCTCAGGGTGGTCTGTGCTGTGATCTCCCCCTCAGGGTGGTCTGTGCTGTGATCTCCCCCTCAGGGTGGTCTGTGCTGTGATCTCCCCCTCAGGGTGGTTTGTGCTGTGATCCCCTCCTCAGGGTGGTCTGTGCTGTGATCCCCTCCTCAGGGTGGTCTGTGCTGTGATCCCCCCCTCAGGGTGGTTTGTGCTGTGATTCCCCGTACCCCCCCCCCCCCCCTCAGGGTGGTCTGTACTGTGATCCCCCCCTCAGGGTGGTTTGTGCTGTGATTCCCCGTCCCCCCCCCCCCCCTCAGGGTGGTCTGTGCTGTGATCCCCCCTCAGGGTGGTCTGTTGTGGTGTCTACAAGAAGCGCAGAGGGTCATGCTGGGTGTAGTAGTTGTTTATGTAGGTCATGTGACAGGGTGGGGTTTCTATCAGTTTATAGAACAATAGTGAACTCCTTGTGTAAATCCAATAAGACGCTTCGATACAGATAGAAGAATGGATATTTGGTCACTGTCCCTTTTAAAGCTTTTGTATCAGCTTTATCGAATTTAGGCGCCTCCCCACACGTGGACGTTATCTGTAATGTAGATGTCAATGTTCTCTGGGTCTCAGTCCTGATAAGGAACTTTACAGGGGCAGGGGACAAAAGGTGGCCTTAAAGGGGTACTCTGAAAAAAACTGTGACCCATAACTGAATGTGATCTGAGCTCCTCAACTCGGCACTCTTATCCCTTCTCAGCGCTGATCGCTGTTAGGGGTGAGAATTAGGGTTAGAGGTTAAAATTAGGGGTGAGGATTAGGGTTAGGGGTGAGGATAAGGGGTTAAGATTAGGGTTAGGAGTAAGGATTAGGTGTTATGGTTAGGGTTAGGATTAGGGGTTAAGAATAGGGGTTAGAGGTTAAAATTAGGGGTTAGGGTCAGGATTAGGGGTTTGGATAAAGGGTTAAGATTAGGGTTAGAGGTTAGGATTAGGGGTTAGGGGTTAAGATTAGGGATTAGGATTAGGGATTAGGATTAGGGATTAGGGTTACGTTCACACAAGCAGATCCCCAGTGCGTACTACGCTGCGGATCTGCCACTGAAGGACCACTGTATGCTGCCTTTACAGGTGCCTGCAATCCGCCGCTATGAGCAGACACACTGCGATGTTCGAGTCGCCGCACGCATGCGCAGTATACTCGCACATGGCGGCTTCTCTCGGCCTAGGTCAGGGAGCAGGGGGGGGGGGGCGACCGCGATGTGTGCGAGTACACCACCACGCGCGGTAATTTACACATTTCAGCAGTGTCTGCTCGTAGCGGTGTATTGACGATCCGAGCAGACACATCTAAAGGCATCCTGTAGGGGTCCTTCAGCGGCGGATCTGCAGCATAATAAAGGCTGTGGATCCGCTTGTGTGAACATACCCTTAGGGGTTAAAATTAGGGTTAAAGGTTAAAATTAGGAGTAAGGATTAGGAGTTATGGTTAGGATTAGAAATAGCAGATAGGATTAGGAGTAAGGATTAGGGGTTAGGATTAGGAATAGCGGTTAGGATTAGGGGTTATGGTTAGGGTTAGGATTATGGGTTAGGATTTGGGTTAGGGTTAAGATTAGAAATAGCGGATAGGATTAGGAGTAAGGATTAGGGGTTATAGTTAGGATTAGGATTAGGGGTAGCAGTTAGGATTAGGGGTTAGGATTTGGGTTAGGGTTAGAATTAGGAATAGCGGTTAGGATTAGGGGTTAGGATTTGGGTTAGGGTTAGGATTAGGGGTAGCGGTTAGGATTAGGGGTTAGGATTTGGGTTAGGGTTAGGATTAGGGGTTAGGATTTGGGTTAGGGTTAGGATTAGGGGTAGCGGTTAGGATTAGGGGTTAGGATTTGGGTTAGGGTTAGGATTAGGGGTAGCGGTTAGGATTAGGGGTTAGGATTAGGAATAGCGGATAGGATTAGGGGTTATAGTTAGGATTAGGATTAGGGGTAGCAGTTAGGATTAGGGGTTAGGATTTGGGTTAGGGTTAGAATTAGGAATAGCGGTTAGGATTAGGGGTTAGGATTTGGGTTAGGGTTAGGATTAGGGGTAACGGTTAGGATTAGGGGTTAGGATTTGGGTTAGGGTTAGGATTAGGGGTAGCGGTTAGGATTAGGGGTTAGGATTTGGGTTAGGGTTAGGATTAGGGGTAGCGGTTAGGATTAGGGGTTAGGATTTGGGTTAGGGTTAGGATTAGGGGTAGCGGTTAGGATTAGGGGTTAGGATTTGGGTTAGGGTTAGGATTAGGGGTAGCGGTTAGGATTAGGGGTTAGGATTTGGGTTAGGATTAGGGGTAGCAGTTAGGATTAGGGGTTAGGATTTGGGTTAGGGTAAGGATTAGGAATAGCGGTTAGGATTAGGAGTAAGGATTAAGGGTTATGGTTAGGGTTAGGATTAGGAATAGCGGTTAGGATTAGGAGTAAGGATTAAGGGTTATGGTTAGGGTTAGGATTAGGGGTAGCAGTTAAAATTAGGGGTTAGGGAGCCGGCTGTAAAGCAGAAAAGTGTGTCCCTATGTGGAGGGTCACATTCCGCTACAAGGACAGAGTTTTTTTCATTACACCGGCAGTTGATTTGAAAACATTTGTTTTCCACCGGAGTACCCCTTTAACTTTACTCACTTAGCGGTGGCTTCTGTGACATGACACTTGGAATGGCGCTTCCAGGGAAGTCTTCATGATGTGACAGACCTGACCATAGGCTGATGAAGAGATTAGTGATATTCGGAAAGGCCCTTGTTCAGTGTTCTCCTCTCCTCAGAGATAGGAATTCTGTAGAACTATCTTTTCTGTGTGGACAGGAGCAGGAACCTAGGCCCACCCCTTCTCCTGGGATAGAGATGTTAAACTAGGACAGTGTTTCCCAACCAGGGTGACCTCAGCGGTTACAAACCTACAATTCCCAGCATGCCCGGACAGCCAAAGGCTGTCCGGGCATGCTGGGAGTTGTAGTTTTGTCACAGCTGGAGGCACCCTGGTTGGAAAACACTGAACTAGGGAGTTCTCCTGCAATTATTGGCTAGGAGTAGCACGTGACCAAAGCATCATACCCTTATGCACAATATATGCAAGAAATATTAACCCTTTACACAGTGTATGCATATAATGTGCTGCTCAGGGGCGAAGCTATAGGGGTCCTGAGGTAGAAGTCACCGCTAGGCTCTTGTGTCCCTCAGGAGTCCTCTCTGCTGGATTAGAGGGATATCCCATTTTCCCTATCAGGCCCCGCCCCCAGGCCTCTCCATTGATCAGATGGGCCCCCTCTGCGCCCTTTCTATTCTGGTGCCCATCAGGATATTTCGGTCTGCAGGATGCTGTGTTTATCTCCCACCTCTTTTTTGTACTAAAAATAACTGTGATCTATGAGCGAAAACCACAAAACAGACAATTTGGACACGTCCCCACCCCAGACGTCACCACGACAGGCCACCACACCCCCTGACCCGTTACAGGAGGGCACTACAAAAGTTTACAACCCCCCCCCCCCCCCCTTGAATTGTAAAAGAGAAGCTGCCTGATGGGACCCACTACATTGCTGTAACTGCAGCATTCACACTGCCCACAGGGGGCGCCAAACTGTTGCCTCATCACTTATGTGACACCAATGTGGGGGATAATAGTATCATGATATGTCTGTGTCTATGGAACTGGAGGCACAAAGGGTGCAGCATCTAGGGGACCCTACCACTAATCTGTACAACATGGACCATCATATGAGCCTGAAGAAGTCTCTGGTGCCTCTGCTCTGTATTCTCTGGTGGACCCTTGCCCTCTGCTCTGTATTCTCTGGTGGACCCTTGGCCTCTGTTCTGTATTCTCTGGTGGACCCTTGGCCTCTGCTCTGTATTCTCTGGTGGACCCTTGGCCTCTGTTCTGTATTCTCTGGTGGACCCTTGGCCTCTGTTCTGTATTCTCTGGTGGACCCTGGGCCTCTGTTCTGTATTCTCTGGTGGACCCTTGGCCTCTGTTCTGTATTCTCTGGTGGACCCTTGGCCTCTGTTCTGTATTCTCTGGTGGACCCTTGGCCTCTGTTCTGTATTCTCTGGTGGACCCTTGGCCTCTGTTCTGTATTCTCTGGTGGACCCTTGGCCTCTGTTCTGTATTCTCTGGTGGACCCTTGGCCTCTGTTCTGTATTCTCTGGGCCTCTGTTCTGTATTCCCTGGTGGACCCTTGGCCTCTGTTCTGTATTCTCTGGTGGACCCTTGGCCTCTGTTCTGTATTCTCTGGTGGACCCTTGGCCTCTGTTCTGTATTCTCTGGTGGACCCTTGGCCTCTGTTCTGTATTCTCTGGGCCTCTGTTCTGTATTCCCTGGTGGACCCTTGGCCTCTGTTCTGTATTCTCTGGTGGACCCTTGGCCTCTGTTCTGTATTCTCTGGTGGACCCTTGGCCTCTGTTCTGTATTCTCTGGTGGACCCTTGGCCTCTGTTCTGTATTCTCTGGTGGACCCTTGGCCTCTGTTCTGTATTCTCTGGGCCTCTGTTCTGTATTCCCTGGTGGACCCTTGGCCTCTGTTCTGTATTCTCTGGGCCTCTGTTCTGTATTTTCTGGTGGACCCTTGGCCTCTGTTCTGTATTCTCTGGTGGACCCTTGGCCTCTGTTCTGTATTCTCTGGTGGACCCTTGGCCTCTGTTCTGTATTCTCTGGGCCTCTGTTCTGTATTCTCTGGTGGACCCTGGGCCTCTGCTCTGTATTCTCTGGTGGACCCTTGGCCTCTGTTCTGTATTCTCTGGTGGACCCTTGGCCTCTGTTCTGTATTCTCTGGTGGACCCTTGGCCTCTGTTCTGTATTCTCTGGTGGACCCTTGGCCTCTGTTCTGTATTCTCTGGTGGACCCTTGGCCTCTGTTCTGTATTCTCTGGTGGACCCTTGGCCTCTGTTCTGTATTCTCTGGTGGACCCTTGGCCTCTGTTCTGTATTCTCTGGTGGACCCTTGGCCTCTGTTCTGTATTCTCTGGTGGACCCTTGGCCTCTGTTCTGTATTCTCTGGGCCTCTGTTCTGTATTCCCTGGTGGACCCTTGGCCTCTGTTCTGTATTCTCTGGTGGACCCTTGGCCTCTGTTCTGTATTCTCTGGTGGACCCTTGGCCTCTGTTCTGTATTCTCTGGTGGACCCTTGGCCTCTGTTCTGTATTCTCTGGGCCTCTGTTCTGTATTCCCTGGTGGACCCTTGGCCTCTGTTCTGTATTCTCTGGTGGACCCTTGGCCTCTGTTCTGTATTCTCTGGTGGACCCTTGGCCTCTGTTCTGTATTCTCTGGTGGACCCTTGGCCTCTGTTCTGTATTCTCTGGTGGACCCTTGGCCTCTGTTCTGTATTCTCTGGGCCTCTGTTCTGTATTCCCTGGTGGACCCTTGGCCTCTGTTCTGTATTCTCTGGGCCTCTGTTCTGTATTTTCTGGTGGACCCTTGGCCTCTGTTCTGTATTCTCTGGTGGACCCTTGGCCTCTGTTCTGTATTCTCTGGTGGACCCTTGGCCTCTGTTCTGTATTCTCTGGGCCTCTGTTCTGTATTCTCTGGTGGACCCTGGGCCTCTTCTCTGTATTCTCTGGTGGACCCTTGGCCCCTGCTCTGTATTCTCTGGTGGACCCTTGGCCTCTGCTCTGTATTCTCTGGTGGACCCTTGGCCTCTGTTCTGTATTCTCTGGTGGACCCTTGGCCTCTGTTCTGTATTCTCTGGTGGACCCTTGGCCTCTGCTCTGTATTCTCTGGTGGACCCTTGGCCTCTGTTCTGTATTCTCTGGTGGAACCTTGGCCTTTGCTCTGTATTCTCTGGTGGACCCTTGGCCTCTGCTCTGCAGTCTCTGTCGGACTCGGCCTCTGCTCTGTATTCTCTGGGCCTCTGCTCTGTCTTCTCTGGGCCTCTGCTCTGTTATCTCTGGGCCTCTGCTCTGCAGTCTCTGTTGGACTCTTGACCTCTTCTCTGCAGTCTCTGTTGGACTCTTGGCCTCTTCTCTGTAGTCTCTGTTGGACTCTGCCTCTGCTCTGTATTCTCTGGGCCTCTTCTCTGCAGTCTCTGTTGGACTCTTGGCCTCTTCTCTGTAGTCTCTGTTGGACTCGGCCTCTGCTCTGTATTCTCTGGGCCTCTTCTCTGCAGTCTCTGTTGGACTCTTGGCCTCTTCTCTGTAGTCTCTGTTGGACTCGGCCTCTGCTCTGTATTCTCTGGGCCTCTGCTCTGTAGTCTCTGTTGGACTCTTGGCCTCTTCTCTGTAGTCTCTGTTGGACTCGGCCTCTGCTCTGTATTCTCTGGGCCTCTGCTCTGTTGGACTCTTGGCCTCTTCTCTGCAGTCTCTGTTGGACCCTTGACCTCTTCTCTGCAGTCTCTGTTGGACCCTTGACCTCTTCCCTGCAGTCCCTGTTGGACCCTTGACCTCTTCTCTGCAGTCTCTGTTGGACTCTTGGCCTCTGCTCTGTACTCTCTGGGCCTCTGCTCTGTATTCTCTGGGCCTCTTCTCTGTAGTCTCTGTTGGACTCGGCCTCTGCTTTGTATTCTCTGGGCCTCTGCTCTGTAGTCTCTGTTGGACTCTTGGCCTCTTCTCTGTAGTCTCTGTTGGACTCGGCCTCTGCTCTGTATTCTCTGGGCCTCTGCTCTGTTGGACTCTTGGCCTCTTCTCTGCAGTCTCTGTTGGACCCTTGACCTCTTCTCTGCAGTCTCTGTTGGACTCTTGGCCTCTTCTCTGTAGTCTCTGTTGGACTCGGCCTCTGCTCTGTATTCTCTGGGCCTCTTCTCTGCAGTCTCTGTTGGACTCTTGGCCTCTTCTCTGTAGTCTCTGTTGGACTCGGCCTCTGCTCTGTATTCTCTGGGCCTCTTCTCTGCAGTCTCTGTTGGACTCTTGGCCTCTTCTCTGTAGTCTCTGTTGGACTCGGCCTCTGCTCTGTATTCTCTGGGCCTCTGCTCTGTAGTCTCTGTTGGACTCTTGGCCTCTTCTCTGTAGTCTCTGTTGGACTAGGCCTCTGCTCTGTATTCTCTGGGCCTCTGCTCTGTTGGACTCTTGGCCTCTTCTCTGCAGTCTCTGTTGGACCCTTGACCTCTTCTCTGCAGTCTCTGTTGGACCCTTGACCTCTTCCCTGCAGTCCCTGTTGGACCCTTGACCTCTTCTCTGCAGTCTCTGTTGGACCCTTGACCTCTTCTCTGCAGTCTCTGTTGGACTCTTGGCCTCTGCTCTGTACTCTCTGGGCCTCTGCTCTGTATTCTCTGGGCCTCTTCTCTGTAGTCTCTGTTGGACTCGGCCTCTGCTTTGTATTCTCTGGGCCTCTGCTCTGTAGTCTCTGTTGGACTCTTGGCCTCTTCTCTGTAGTCTCTGTTGGACTCGGCCTCTGCTCTGTATTCTCTGGGCCTCTGCTCTGTTGGACTCTTGGCCTCTTCTCTGCAGTCTCTGTTGGACCCTTGACCTCTTCTCTGCAGTCTCTGTTGGACCCTTGACCTCTTCTCTGCAGTCTCTGTTGGACCCTTGACCTCTTCCCTGCAGTCTCTGTTGGACCCTTGACCTCTTCTCTGCAGTCTCTGTTGGACCCTTGACCTCTTCTCTGCAGTCTCTGTTGGACTCTTGGCCTCTGCTCTGTATTCTCTGGGCCTCTGCTCTGTATTCTCTGGGCCTCTTCTCTGTAGTCTCTGTTGGACTCGGCCTCTGCTCTGTATTCTCTCGGCCTCTGCTCTGTATTCTCTGGGCCTCTTCTCTGTAGTCTCTGTTGGACTCGGCCTCTGCTCTGTATTCTCTGGGCCTCTGCTCTGTATTCTCTGGGCCTCTTCTCTGTAGTCTCTGTTGGACTCGGCCTCTGCTCCGTATTCCCTGGGCCTCTTCTCTGCAGTCTCTGTTGGACCCTTGGCCTCTGCTCTGTCTTCTATGGGCCTCTGCTCTGTCTTCTCTGGGCCTCTGCTCTGTATTCTCTGGGCCTCTTCTCTGCAGTCTCTGTTGGACTCTTGGCCTCTCCTCTGCAGTCTCTGTTGGACTCTTGGACTCTTCTCTGTAGTCTCTGTTGGACTCTTGGCCTCTTCTCTGCAGTCTCTGTTGGACCCTTGGCCTCTGCTCTGTATTTTCTGGGCCTCTGCTCTGTATTCTCTGGGCCTCTTCTCTGTACTCTCTGTTGGACTCGGCCTCTGCTCTGTATTCTCTTGGCCTCTGCTCTGTATTCTCTGGGCCTCTGCTCTGTATTCTCTGGGCCTCGGCTCTGTATTCTCTGGGCCTCTGCTCTGCAGTCTCTGTTGGACTCTTCTCTGCAGTCTCTGTTGGACTCTTGGGCTCTTCTCTGCAGTCTCTGTTGGACTCTTCTCTGCAGTCTCTGTTGGACTCTTGGCCTCTTCTCTGTACTCTCTGTTGGACTCGGCCTCTGCTCTGTATTCTCTAGGCCTCTGCTCTGTATTCTCTGGGCCTCTGCTCTGTATTCTCTGGGCCTCTTCTCTGCAGTCTCTGTTGGACTCTTGACCTCTTCTCTACAGTCTCTGTTGGCCCCGGGGCCTCTGTTCTGTATTCTCTGGGCCTCTGCTCTGTATTCTCTGGGCCTCTGCTCTGCAGTCTCTGTTGGACTCTTGGCCTCTTCTCTGTAGTCTCTGTTGGACTCGGCCTCCGCTCTGTATTCTCTGGGCCTCTTCTCTGCAGTCTCTGTTGGACTCTTGGCCTCTTCTCTGTAGTCTCTGTTGGACTCGGCCTCTGCTCTGTATTCTCTGGGCCTCTGCTCTGTAGTCTCTGTTGGACTCTTGGCCTCTTCTCTGTAGTCTCTGTTGGACTCGGCCTCTGCTCTGTATTCTCTGGGCCTCTGCTCTGTATTCTCTGGGCCTCTGCTCTGTATTCTCTGGGCCTCTGCTCTGTATTCTCTGGGCCTCTGCTCTGCAGTCTCTGTTGGACTCTTGACCTCTTCTCTACAGTCTCTGTTGGCCCCGGGGCCTCTGCTCTGTATTCTCTGCTCTGTATTCTCTGGACCTCTGCTCTGCAGTCTCTGTTGGACTCTTGGCCTCTTCTCTGCAGTCTCTGTTGGCCCCGGGGCCTCTGCTCTGTATTCTCTGGGCCTCTTCTCTGTACTCTCTGTTGGACTCGGCCTCTGCTCTGTATTCTCTGGGCCTCTGCTCTGTATTCTCTGGGCCTCTGCTCTGTATTCTCTGGGCCTCTGCTCTGTATTCTCTGGGCCTCTTCTCTGCAGTCTCTGTTGGACTCTTGGACTCTTCTCTGCAGTCTCTGTTGGACCCTTGACCTCTTCTCTGCAGTCTCTGTTGGACCCTTGACCTCTTCTCTGCAGTCTCTGTTGGACTCTTGGCCTCTGCTCTGTATTCTCTGGGCCTCTGCTCTGTATTCTCTGGGCCTCTGCTCTGTATTCTCTGGGCCTTTGCTCTGTATTCTCTTGGCCTCTGCTCTGTATTCTCTGGGCCTCGGCTCTGTATTCTCTGGGCCTCGGCTCTGTATTCTCTGGGCCTCTTCTCTGTACTCTCTGTTGGACTCGGCCTCTGCTCTGTATTCTCTGGGCCTCTGCTCTGTATTCTCTGGGCCTTTGCTCTGTATTCTCTTGGCCTCTGCTCTGTATTCTCTGGGCCTCTGCTCTGTATTCTCTGGGCCTCTTCTCTGTATTCTCTTGGCCTCTGCTCTGTATTCTCTGGGCCTCTGCTCTGTATTCTCTGGGCCTCTTCTCTGTATTCTCTGGGCCTCTGCTCTGTATTCTCTGGGCCTCTTCTCTGTATTCTCTGGGCCTCTTCTCTGCAGTCTCTGTTGGACTCTTGGACTCTTCTCTGCAGTCTCTGTTGGACCCTTGACCTCTTCTCTGCAGTCTCTGTTGGACCCTTGACCTCTTCTCTGCAGTCTCTGTTGGACTCTTGGCCTCTGCTCTGTATTCTCTGGGCCTCTGCTCTGTATTCTCTGGGCCTCTGCTCTGTATTCTCTGGGCCTTTGCTCTGTATTCTCTTGGCCTCTGCTCTGTATTCTCTTGGCCTCTGCTCTGTATTCTCTGGGCCTCGGCTCTGTATTCTCTGGGCCTCTTCTCTGTACTCTCTGTTGGACTCGGCCTCTGCTCTGTATTCTCTTGGCCTCTGCTCTGTATTCTCTGGGCCTCTGCTCTGTATTCTCTGGGCCTCTTCTCTGTATTCTCTGGGCCTCTGCTCTGTATTCTCTGGGCCTCTTCTCTGTATTCTCTGGGCCTCTTCTCTGCAGTCTCTGTTGGACTCTTGGCCTCTGCTCTGTATTCTCTGGGCCTCGGCTCTGTATTCTCTAGGCCTCTGCTCTGTACTCTCTGTTGGACTCGGCCTCTGCTCTGTATTCTCTGGGCCTCTGCTCTGTATTCTCTGGGCCTCTGCTCTGTATTCTCTGGGCCTCTTCTCTGTATTCTCTGGGCCTCTTCTCTGCAGTCTCTGTTGGACTCTTGGCCTCTGCTCTGTATTCTCTGGGCCTCGGCTCTGTATTCTCTAGGCCTCTGCTCTGTACTCTCTGTTGGACTCGGCCTCTGCTCTGTATTCTCTGGGCCTCTGCTCTGTATTCTCTGGGCCTCTGCTCTGTATTCTCTGGGCCTCTGCTCTGTATTCTCTGGGCCTCGGCTCTGTATTCTCTAGGCCTCTGCTCTGTACTCTCTGTTGGACTCGGCCTCTGCTCTGTATTCTCTGGGCCTCTTCTCTGTATTCTCTGGGCCTCTGCTCTGTATTCTCTGGGCCTCTGCTCTGTATTCTCTGGGCCTCTTCTCTGCAGTCTCTATTGGACTCTTGACCTCTTCTCTGCAGTCTCTGTTGGCCCCGGGGCCTCTTTTATTGTCCGTCCTGTACACACATCTGATTTCTCTGTTTGTCCAAGTCTGTAGCTTCCTGACTGAACCCAGAATAGAGCCTGTGGAGGGAGGGTGGAGGCTCAGGACACCTCGCTTTAACCTCTTCCCTGCCGGACTGATCCAGGACAGACAGGGATTAGGACTGTGTTCTCACCATTCAGCTCACTTTAGACTCTTTAAAATGATGGTGATCTGAGACATTCCACCCAGCCCCTGAGCTGATAATGATGTCATCGATTCTATAATAATGCCTTTTATAGAGCAGTGTTTTCCAAACATTGTATCTCCAGCTGTTGCAAAACTACAGCTCCCTGCATTTCTCATGAATCCTTTGGCTGAGGGTCAGGTGTTTGATCTCTATAGCAGGTCATCTAGTCAGGCTGCCATTGCTGGAGGTTACCCAGGTTAACTCATTAGACCAGTGTTTCCGTTGCTGGGAGTTGTAGTTTTGCAACAGCTGGAGGCACATTGGTATGGAAACTCTGCTTTATGATCTAGATTAAAGGGGAACTCCGGTGGAAAACTTTTATTTTTATTTTTTATTTTTATTCTTCTTTTTTTTTTGTTTTATCAACTGGTGTCAGAAAGTTAAACAGATTTGTAAATTACTTCTATTAAAAATTCTTAATCCTTCCAGTACTTATTAGCGTCCAGATGTAGGATCAGTGTAGAGCGGTCTTCAACCTGCAGACCTCCAGATGTTGCAAAACTACAACTCCCAGCATGCCCGGACAGCCGTTGGCTGTCCGGGCATGCTGGGAGTTGTAGTTTTGCAACATCTGGAGGTCCGCAGGTTGAAGACCACAATGTCCTGGTCCCATAGCAGAATCTTTTAGGGCTCACAAAGCCCCTGCTCCAGGCATGTTACCTGCACCGATACATTGTAACAAATTTGTGCAGCCCAAATTGGATTGGACCAGCCTGGACACAATTGTAACAAACCCTCAGCGGTGAGAGGTATCAGATCAGGACCAGGTTTTCAGCCTGGACTACAATTGTATCAGGTCTGGACAATCCTCTGTGAGGCCTCTTACCTGCACTGATACATTGTAACAAACCATCAGCACAGGAGAGGCATTAGCCCAGCTGTGTCTACATTCCATTTGCTACAAACCTTCAGCTCTCAGGTCTATGGATTAGAAATAGACATATTCACTGACAGCAAACAGAGATCTTATGAATAGCAATAATTGTAATTCCACATATACTTAGTCCTCGCCCCTAAATAGGTAGAAGGAAGTGACCAGCAACAAATGTATTCAAAGTCTGAAAATGTGCATAATTTAGCAATTTTCTTTAAAAATTTTTAGAAAACTTGAAGGAAACACCCACTCCTTGTAGACCACACCCACTGCTTGTAGACTACACCAACTCTCTGTAGACCACACCCACTGCCTGTAGACATGCCCCTACTCTGTAGACCACACCCACTCCTTGCTGATTATATCCACTCCATGTAGACCACACCCACTTATTGTAGACCACACCCACTCACTGCAGACCACACCCACTCCTTGTATACCACAGCCACTCCTTGTAGAGAACATCTACTCCTTGTAGACCACACCCACTCCTTGTAGACCACACCCACTCCTTGTAGATCACACCCACTCCTTGTAGAGAACATCTATTCCTTGTAGACCACACCCACTCCTTGTAGACCACACCCACTCCTTGTAGATCACACCCACTCCTTGTAGACCACACCCACTCCTTGTAGATCACACCCACTCCTTGTAGAGAACATCTACTCCTTGTAGACCACACCCACTCCTTGTAGAGAACATCTACTCCTTGTAGACCACACCCACTCCTTGTAGACCACACCCACTCCTTGTAGAGAACATCTACTCCTTGTAGACCACACCCACTCCTTGTAGATCACACCCACTCCTTGTAGACCTCACCCCCTCCTTGTAGGCCACACCCACTCCTTGTAGAGAACATCTACTCTATTTAGACCACACCCACACCTTGTAGATCACACCCACTCCTTGTAGAGAACATCTACTCTATGTAGACCACACCCACTCCTTGTAGACCACACCCACTCCTTGTAGATCACACCCACTCCTTGTAGACCACACCCACTCCTTGTAGATCACACCCACTCCTTGTAGACCACGCCCACTCCTTGTAGATCACGCCCACTCCTTGTAGATCACACCCACTCCTTGTAGACCACACCCACTCCTTGTAGATCACACCCACTCCTTGTAGAGAGCATCTACTCCTTGTTGACCACACCCACTCCTTGTTGACCACACCCACTCCTTGTTGACCACACCCATTCCTTGTTGACCACGCCCACTCCTTGTTAACCACACCCACTCCTTGTAGATCACATCCACTCCTTGTAGACCACACCCACTCCTTGAAGAGAACATCTACTCCTTGTTGACCACACCCACTCCTTGTTGACCACACCCATTCCTTGTTGACCACACCCACTAATTGTAGAGAACATCTACTCCTTGTTGACCACACCCACTCCTTGTTGACCACACCCACTCCTTGTTAACCACACCCACTACTTATAAACAACACCCACTAATTGTAGACCACACCCACTCATTAAAGACCCCTCCCCGTTTTAGTGTAGAGTAGTCTCATATTTTTTGGCCACATTTTAGGATTTATAAAGGTTTTTTTTGCTGTGTAAAATCTGGGAGGCTCTTTAATAAATCTGCATAAAAAGTTGGAAACTTTTCAGAATAAAAATGTAATTTAGTAATGAATTAATCTACAAAGTATCAGCACCAGGTGAATGCGCCTCCTGCTGTGCATCCTGGGTAATCATCCCTCCCGGAAAGGGTTAAATGTAATTTCCTGACAAACACTGTGCGCAGCTGATAATTCAGAGACACAGGGTGAACTCTGCCCCGCGGGAACCCCTGGAGATTAGTCACCCGCGGGCACCCCTGGAGATTAGTCACCCGCGGGCACCCCTGGAGATTAGTCACCCGCGGGCACCCCTGGAGATTAGTCACCCGCGGGCACCCCTGGAGATTAGTCACCCGCGGGCACCCCTGGAGATAAGTCAGCCACGGCCACCCCTGGAGATAAGTCACCCCCGGGCACCCCTGGAGATAAGTCACACCCAGGCACCCCTGGAGAAAAGTCCCCCCCCCCCCCCGGGCACCCCTGGAGATAAGTCACACCCAGGCACCCCTGGAGAAAAGTCACCCGTGGGAACCCCTGGAGAAAAGTCCCCCCCCCGGGCACCCCTGGAGATAAGTCACCCGCGAGCACCCCTGGAGAAAAGTCACCCGTGGGCACCCCTGGAGAAAAGTCACACCCGGGCACCCCTGGAGATAAGTCACCCCCGGGCACCCCTGGAGATAAGTCACTCGCGGGCACCCCTGGAGATAAGTCACTCGCGGGCACCCCTGGAGATAAGTCACCCCCTGGCACCCCTGGAGATTAGTTACCCGCGGGCACCCCTGGAGAAAAGTCACTCGCGGGCACCCCTGGAGATAAGTCACCCCCTGGCACCCCTGGAGATTAGTCACCCACGGGCACCCCTGGAGATAAGTCACCCGTGAGTACCCCTGGAGATTAGTCACCCACGGGCACCCCTGGAGATAAGTCACCCCCGGGCACCCCTGGAGATAAGTCACCCCCGGGCACCCCTGGAGAAAAGTCACTCGCGGGCACCCCTGGAGATTAGTCACCCGCGGGCACCCCTGGAGATAAATCACCCGTGGGCACCCCTGGAGATAAGTCACCCCCGGGCACCCCTGGAGAAAAGTCACTCGCGGGCACCCCTGGAGATTAGTCACCCTCGGGCACCCCTGGAGATTAGTCACCCACGGGCACCTCTGGAGATAAGTCACCCGCTGGCACCCCTGGAGATAAGTCAGCCACGGCCACCCCTGGAGATGAGTCACCCGCTGGCACCCCTGGAGATAAGTCACTCGCGGGCACTGGCACCCCTGGAGATTAGACACCCGCTGGCAGCCCTGGAGATAAGTCACACCCGGGCACCCCTGGAGATAAGTCACCCCCGGGCACCCCTGGAGATAAGTCACTCGCGGGCACCCCTGGAGAAAAGTCACTCGTGGGTACCCCTGGAGATAAGTCACCCCCTGGCACCCCTGGAGATTAGTTACCCGCGGGCACCCCTGGAGAAAAGTCACTCGCGGGCACCCCTGGAGATTAGTCACCCACGGGCACCCCTGGAGATAAGTCACCCGTGGGCACCCCTGGAGATAAGTCACCCGTGGGCACCCCTGGAGATTAGTCACCCGCGGGCACCCCTGGAGATAAGTCACCCCTGGGCACCCCTGGAGATAAGTCACCCCCGGGCAGCCCTGGAGATAAGTCACTCGCGGGGCACCCCTGGAGATTAGTCACCCGCGGGCACCCCTGGAGATAAGTCACCTGTGGGCACCCCTGGAGATTAGTCACCCTCGGGCACCCCTGGTGATTAGTCACCCACGGGCACCCCTGGAGATAAGTCACCCGCTGGCACCCCTGGAGATAAGTCAGCCACGGCCACCCCTGGAGATGAGTCACCCGCTGGCACCCCTGGAGATAAGTCACTCGCGGGCACTGGCACCCCTGGAGATTAGAAGCCCGCTGGCACCCCTGGAGATAAGTCACCCGCGGGCACCCCTGGACATAAGTCACCCGTGGGCACCCCTGGAGAGAAGTCACCCGCGGGCACCCCTGGGTACAGAACTGCAGTGTAAAGCAGGGATGACCCTGTGTATCTTCTTGGGTCTTCAATGTAAATCTGCCCCCAGGGCTGCCCATGGGTGACTTATGTCCAGGGGTGTCCACGGGTGACTAACCTCCATGGTTGCCTGCGGGTGACTTATTTCCAGTGGTGCCCGTAGGTGACTTATCTCCAGGGGTGCCGACGGGTGACTTATGTCCATGGGTGCCCATGGGTGACTTATGTCCAGGGGTGCCCATGGGTGACTTATGTCCAGGGGTGCCGACGGGTGACTTATGTCCAGGGGTGCCCAACGGTGACTTACCTCCAGGGGTGCCTGCGGGTCACTCATGTCCAGGGGTGAACTTACAATTCTAATATGTGTCCTCCCTGCTTTACACTGCAGTTCTGCTCCATGAAGACAAAGCAATGATTGGTGACTCCATTGTCTATTGGCGTCTGAGGGCTGAAGTCTACTCCCTGCCAGAGGCTCCGGGTCTATTCACACGGAAAAATCTCCGCTTGTGGAATTCTGCCTCATATTAAGGCCCATTGACTTCTATGGGATTCCGCACTCCCATTCTCACTTCTGAGAAGTCTACGGGTCTTAATATGAGGCAGAATTCCGCCGTGTGAATAGACCCTTAGATTATGTTCACCCAGCGGAATGTCCGTGCGAAATTCTACTGGAATATTCCGCTGCAGTCCTGCATTGATTTCTATGGGATTCTGCTGCGCTATTCACGCAGCAAAATTACCGCAGTAGATGTTTCTGCCGTGGGAATCCCGATTCTGTCATAGGATAGACGTTATATGCTGATGTGCAGTTTAATGCAACGTTCATGCCACCATTTTTGGGGTTAACTATTTTGATGGGGATATGGGAAAAAAAAATGCTAAATTTTTCATTCCTTTGTATGCGTTTTTAATTTAAAGGACAAGTCTCGAGGTCCGACCCCCCCCCCCCCCCCCCGCGCGCGCAATCTCCATATAGCGCTAGCACAGGAGCGGTTCATGACCCCCGCCCCCTCCATATAGCTCTATGGGAGAGCAGAAGATTGCCGAATGACTCTCCCATAGAACTATATGGAGGGAATGTGGCAGCCTCAGCTTCGGGCAGGGGTCGTGACGTGGGTGGGGGCTCCATTCAGGAGATCGCGGGGAACCCCAGCGCTCGGACCCCCCCGCGATCTAAGGCTGCATTCACACCACGTTTTGGCAATACAGTTCCCGTAACAGGTTATTGATGAAAAACGGATTCTTCAAAACCGGACTAAACTGTATGAAAACGTGTGTACAAATTTTAATCCGTATACAGTTTGAAAAATGATGTCTGGTTGCATCCGTTTTTTTAAGAAGAAAACGTATACGTTTTTAACTTTTAACTTCATTATGAATAAAGTTTCACTTGTTTGATTGAAATTCCCCCCCCCAAAAAAACGTGCAAAGTCAAAAACCGTATGGTGAAAACAGTATGGAACCGTACGCACATACAGTTCTGTACGGATCCTATTGATTCCCATGTAAAAAAAAATTTAAAAAAAGTATACGTTTTTAACTTTTCACTCCATTATGAATAAAGTTTCACTGGTTTGATTGAAACTCCAAGAAAAAAAAAACGGGCAAAGTCAAAAACCGTATGGTGAAAACTGGATGGAACCGTACGCACACACAGTTCTGTACGGATCCCATTGACTCCCATGTTTAAAAAAAAAAAAAAAAAAAAACGTATACGTTTCAATATAGTTTTTCACCCGGACCAAAAAACGTGGTAGACTACGGTTTTGGGTACGGGAAAAAAACGCACAAAACCGTACAAGACGCAAAACGGACTAAACCTGATGCATCATTTGGCGTACGTATTTCAAAGGAGCGTCAATGCATACGTTTTCCAATACGGTTCCGTGCGGTTTTCACATAGAAAACATATACGGGAAATGTATAGCAAAAACCTGGTGTGAATGCGCCTAAAACTTATCCCCTGTCCCTAGGATAGAGAGAATTTTTTGTCCATGAGGCTTGTCCTCTAAACCATTTATTGTATTTAAAACATAACGTTATAGCTTTATTCTGTAGGCCAGTACGATTATAGCGATACCATATTTATATTTATTTATTTATTTTTTACACCTTTTACTACTTAGAAACTTTTATTAATTCATTTTATGTTAGGGCTCGTTTCTTAAGAGAAAAACTTTTGTTTTTATTGATGTTTTGATTTTTTTTTCTTTTCTGTTTCTGGGTGCCTTTTAACAAAACACTAATCATAACTTTGTTGTTTATTTATTTATTTTTAACCCTTTCAGTATGCAGGATAAATCATAAAATAATTTTATTATTCAGGTCCATACAGGGTTTTGTTATTACATTTTATTTTATTTACTTTGTATTTATTTTCTATTACTTTTATTTATTTATTTTTATTTATTTATGTTTGTATTACTTTTATTTATTTTATTATTTATTTATGTTTGTATTACTTTTATTTATTTTATTATTTATTTATGTTTGTATTACTTTTATTTATTTTATTATTTATTTATGTTTGTATTACTTTTATTTATTTTATTATTTATTTATGTTTGTATTACTTTTATTTAATTTACATTCTCTTTATTTTCTATTACTTTGAATCATATTTACATTGTATTTATTTAGTTATTTATTACATTTTTTTTGCCATTTATTATATTAACTTTTTTAAATACATTTTTTATTACTTTCATTATATTTATATTTAAATTATTCGATTATTTATTTTGTATTATTTTTTATTATATTTACATTTAATTTATTTTTTTTATTTTGCTTTTTACTAGTCCCACAAGGAGGCTTTGACAGTATTCAGCCCCCTGGTATAATACCCAAGCGCACTAGTTCTAGTATTCTGCCCTGTCAGCATAACGCCTGCAGCACGGCCGGGTACTTAGACACCCATGGCTGGTCTGGGCACCTCCACAAGGCCCCCGGCTGTCATGGAAACCCATCAGCACCGGGGATAATGTCGCCGGGAAGCCGATGGGGTGAATGGCGCACAGAGACTCCTCACATACAGCCGTAATGATTTGAACACAGCTGCAGAGGAATTAAAGGGGTTATCCAGGATTAGAAAAACAATTCTACTAAAAACAGCGCCACTCCTATGCTCAGGTTGTGTGAGGTATTGCAGCTCAGTTCCGAGTTGTAATACCGCACACAACCTGAGGACAAGTGTGGTGTTTTCAGTTTTATTTTTCTATTCCTGAATAACCCCTTTAAAGTGTTAGTTATAGGAGCACAGGAAAATTGCGCCACCTTAACCTAGCTCCTTCCTAAGAACACAGCGGGCTAGAATAAGGACTCTTAAAGGGGTACTCCTCCCCTAGACATCTTATCCCCTATCCAAAGGATAGGGGATAAGATGTCTGATTGCGGGGGTTCCACCACTGGGGGCGTGACTGCATGAGGAGGCGTGGCCGTGCCGTGACGTCACACCCCGCCACCCCAATGCAAGTCCTTGGATAAGATGTCTAGGGGCGGAGTACCCCTTAAATGACTGTTCAAGGCGTATTGGCGGGCATTAACAGACCCTCAGGTTCTATTCACAGGCAGAATTTCCGCATTTCCGGCCAAATGATGCGGCCGCGGAATTCCGCATCTTTCTGCATATCTGTGTACTTCATGCAGAAATTTCATTCAGAGCCCCATTGAAGCTGAATTTGAGTGAAATATGTGTTTTAAAAGTGCAGAAATTCTGCTCAAATTTCGTAAATCGGCAGGAAATCTGCAAGTCTTATAATTCTGCTGAATCCGGAATTTCCCCTGCGGAATGTCCTAGGGAAATTTTGTTGCGTGAATGGGACAGTGGAATCCCATTGCACATAATGGGGTTTATTTACTAACGTGATCCCGACTCTTTTATGTCGGGTTTTGCGCCCAAATTGTGTCGCACGTCCCTTGCGACACAATTTGCGACCAAAAAAACCAAAACCCTCCATTTTACAAGAAAAACCCGAAAAGGGGGCGTGGCCATGGGATAAAGCGGGCGTGGTCGCGACAAAAGGGGCGTGGTCCCGACAGTTTTGAAAAATCCCAACATATTTACTAAGGTTTCCCCAGAAAAAGTGTTGTATTTCAGCTGAGAAAAACCCGACAGATCAGAACAGTTGTAAAAAAAAAAGCAAAATGTAGGGAAAAGTGCAAAATGTAGGGAAACCTTAGTAAATACCTTGGGAAAATACTAGTGGGAAATCAAAACCCACAAAGAAACCTACACTCCACTCTTAGTAAATAAACCCCAATGTGCACTGAATTTTGCAGAATTCGCAAGCGACATTTTTCGGCAAAATTTCCTAGCAGAATTCCACTGAATTATTCCTCTGGGAAATTCCGCTAAATATACTGCACATTATGTGCAATGGGATCCCGCTGTCCCATTCAGGGAATTTCTGCAAATGACATTCTGCCGCAGACATCGAAGCAAATAGGATTCTGAATTTGAGCGGATTCAAATTATGCAAATTGCTGAAAATCTGCACTTTTTTGGTGCTTGCTCAAAAATGTGCAGATTGTTTTATTTTTTTTTACCCCAGAAATGTGGCACACATAATTTGGTAAATCTTCTCTTAAGTCATTAGAAGGTTGCAGACTTATTCAGTAATGAAGATTAGACACTGGCCCTTTAAGAATGAAAGGTTGTGTGCGCAGCCAACTGTTCATGTGCGGTCAGCAGTGATCCGACAGCTGAGATGGTCCTGTGCCAGGACCGGACGGTTTCGGAGTCCCCCAACTTGTGACTTGATTGCCATAGGAACCCTAGTCTTGACCTCATGGACCGTGCAGGTCTGTACAAACAGCAGCGACAAAGTGACCGCCTGTGGCAGCAGCAAGAAAGTGAAGACACTCCATCAGCAGCAAGAAAGTGAGGGCCCCCGACAGCAGCAAGAAAGTGAGGGCCCCCGACAGCAGCAAGAAAGTGAGGACCCCGACAGCAGCAAGAAAGGGAGGACAGCAGTAAAATAGTGAGGGCCCCCGACAGCAGTAAGAAAGTGAGGACCCCTGACAGCAGCAAGAAAGTGAGGGCCCCCGACAGCAGTAAGAAAGTGAGGACACTCCATCAGCAGCAAGAAAGTGAGGGCCCCCGACAGCAGCAAGAAAGTGAGGACCCCAACAGCAGCAAGAAAGGGAGGACAGCAGTAAAAAAGTGAGGACCCCCGACAGCAGTAAGAAAGTGAGGACCCCTGACAGCAGCAAGAAAGTGAGGGCCCCCGACAGCAGTAAGAAAGTGAGGACCCCTGACAGCAGTAAGAAAGTGAGGACCCCTGACAGCAGCAAGAAAGTGAGGACACTCCCGTCAGCAGCAAGAAAGGGAGGATCCCCGACAGCAGTAAGAAACTGAGGGACCCCAACAGCAGTAAGAAACTGAGGACCCCTGACAGCAGCAAGAAAGTGAGGACCCCTGACAGCAGCAAGAAAGTGAGGACCCGACAGCAGCAAGAAAGGGAGGACAGCAGTAAAATAGTGAGGGCCCCCGACAGCAGTAAGAAAGTGAGGACCCCTGACAGCAGCAAGAAAGTGAGGGCCCCCGACAGCAGTAAGAAAGTGAGGGCCCCCGACAGCAGCAAGAAAGTGAGGACCCCAACAGCAGCAAGAAAGGGAGGACAGCAGTAAAAAAGTGAGGACCCTTGACAGCAGCAAGAAAGTGAGGGCCCCCGACAGCAGTAAGAAAGTGAGGACCCCTGACAGCAGTAAGAAAGTGAGGACCCCTGACAGCAGCAAGAAAGTGAGGACACTCCCGTCAGCAGCAAGAAAGGGAGGATCCCCGACAGCAGTAAGAAACTGAGGGACCCCAACAGCAGTAAGAAACTGAGGACCCCTGACAGCAGCAAGAAAGTGAGGACCCCTGACAGCAGCAAGAAAGTGAGGACCCCTGACAGCAGCAAGAAAGTGAGGACCCCTGACAGCAGCAAGAAAGTGAGGACCCCTGACAGCAGCAAGAAAGTGAGGGTCCCCGACAGCAACAAGAAAGTGAGGGTCCCCGACAGCAACAAGAAAGTGAGGATCCCCAATGGCAGTAAGAAAGTGAGGACCCCTGACAGCAGCAAGAAAGTGAGGACCCCTGACAGCAGCAAGAAAGTGAGGGTCCCCGACAGCAACAAGAAAGTGAGGATCCCCAATGGCAGTAAGAAAGTGAGGATCCCCCACAGCAGTGAGAATGTGAGGTCCCCCTCCAAAAGCAGCATAAATTGAGGGCCCCTGACAGCAGTAAGAAAGTGATGTCCTCGGGACCGCACCCAGTGAGGTGCAGGACTGTACATGGACACTGCATGGAGAGTATTACATAGTATGGTGTCCATTATAAGGCACGCTCCCTCCCGCACATGTTTTGCGCTGAACATTAATAATTCACGGATGGAAAATGCTGACGTGTGTGAGCGCAGTAATGGAAGCCGCTGTAAAATCAGCAAAATCCACCGATTATACCACAACGCCGAATCATAAAATATATACAAGCGAAAAGACGCAGCACTGTTCTCCATTCACACCTAGAGCTGCGTTCACACACAATCCTGCTGAAGTCCACGTAGTTCCCCTAGGGCAGTGTTTACCCAAACAGTGCGCCTCCAGCTGCTGCAAAACTACAACTCCCAGCAAGCCCGGACAGCCAACGGCTGTCCGGGAATGCTGGGAGTTGTAGTTTTGCAGCAGCTGGAGGTGCACTGTTTGGAAAACACCGCACCTAGGGTGGTACTGTATAACATGGGCAGACCTGGCCATGTCTATGTCTAATGCTGGTTCATATTCACATTGTTATTAATTTGTAGACATTAGAAGTGAAAAGGTTCTGTTCTCCAATCACAGCTAGAGCAGCATTCACACACAGTTCTGCTGCTTTACTGTTAGATCTTAGGTGATTGAGTTCTGTTCTTCATTCACTTCTAAAGCTTTATTCACACACAGTTCTGCTGCTTTCCTGGTTCTTCTCCTAACAGCTCCCTATGCACTTTCATAGTACTCTAGTCACAGCTAGAGCTGCATTCACACACAATTGAGCCACTCTCCTGTTAGCTGTCCTGTGATCATGTTCTGTTCTCCATTCACATCTTAAAGGGGTACTCCAGTGGAAAACATATTTTTTCTTTTCTTTTTTTTTTTCAAATCAACTGGTGCCAGAAAGTTAAACAGATTTGTAAATTACTTCTATTAAAAATCTTAATCCTTCCAGTACTTGTTAGCTGCTGCATGCTCCACAGGAAGTTGATTAGTTCTTTCCAGTCTGACCACAGTGCTCTCTGCTGACACCTCTGTCCATGTCAAGAACTGTCCAGAGCAGCATAGGTTAGCTCTGGGGATTTTCTCCTACTCCGGAAAGTTTCTGACACGGACAGAGGTATCAGCAGAGAACACTGTGGTCAGACTGGAAAGAACTACACAACTTGCTGTAGAGCATACAGCAGCTGATAAGTACTGGAAGGTTTAAGTATTTATATATAGAAGTAACTTACAAATCTGTCTAACTTTCTGGCACCAGTTGATTTGAAATTTTTTTTTCCCTCGGAGTGCCGCTTTAAGACTCACATTTCTCTATAGGCTCCTGCTGGTTCAGTGTCTATTCAGTTTTAATTGAGGAAGATATAGGAGATTTATTAAAACCTGTGCAGGGGAAAAGCTGGCTAGTTGCCCATAGCAACCAATCAGATCGCTTCTTTTATTTTACAGAGACCTTTTTAAAAATGAAAGCAGTGATCTGATTGGTTGCTATGGGCAACTAGCCAGATTTTCCCCTGCACAGGTGTTAATAAATCTTCCCCATAGTGTTTTTATAAGGTGCAGTACAGTTGTTTGCTGTAGAGAAGCACTACATGTCCCATAATGCAGTATAAAGAAGCACTACATCCCCCAGAAAGCAGTATAGAGAAGCACTACATCTCCCAGAGTGCAGTATAGAAAAGCACTACATCTCTCAGAAAGCAGTATAGAGAAGCACTACATCTCCCAGAAAGCAGTATAGAGAAGCACTACATCTCCCAGAGTGCAGTATAGAGAAGCACTACATCTCCCAGAGTGCAGTATAGAAAAGCACTACATTCCCCAGAGAGCAGAATAGAGAAGCATTATATCTCCCAGAGTGCAGTATAGAAAAGCACTACATCTCTCAGAAAGCAGTATAGAAAAGCACTACATCTCTCAGAAAGCAGTATAGAGAAGCACTACATCTCTCAGAAAGCAGTATAGAGAAGAACTACATCTCCCAGAAAGCAGTATAGAGAAGCAATACATCTCCCAGAAAGCAGTATAGAGAAGCACTACATCTCCCAGGGTGCAATATAGAGAAGCACTACATCTCCCAGAAACCAATATAAATAAGCACTACATCTCCCAGAGAGCAGAATAGAGAAGCATTATATCTCCCAGAGTGCAGTGTAGAGAAGCACTACATCTCCCAGAAAGCAGTATAGAGAAGCAATACATCTCCCATGATGCAGTATAAAGAAGCACTACATCTCCCAGAAAGCAGCATAGAGAAGCACTACAACTCCCAGAAAGCAGTATAGAGAAGCACTACATCTCCCATGATTCAGTATAGAGAAGCACTACAACTCCCAGAAAGCATTATAGAGAAGCACTACATCTCCCAGGGTGCAGTATAGAGAAGAACTACAACCCCAAGAGAGCAGTATAGAGAAGCACTACATCTCCCAGGGTGCAGTATAGAGAAGCACTACATGTCCCATAATGCAGTATAAAGAAGCACTACATCTCCCAGAATGCAGTATAAAGAAGCACTACATCTCCCAGAATGCAGTATAGAGACGCACTACATCACCCAGAAAGCAGTATAGAGAAGCACTACATCTCCCAGGGTACAGTACAGAGAAGCACTACATGTCCCATAATGCAGCATAAAGAAGCACTACATCTCCCAGAATGCAGTATAAAGAAGTACTATATCTCCCAGAATGCAGTATAGAGAAGCACTACATCACCCAGAAAGCAGTATAGAAAAGCACTACATCTCACAGGGTTCAGTATAGAGAAGCACTACATGTCCCAAAATGCAGCATAAAGAAGCACTATATCTCCCAGAATGCAGTATAGAGAAGCACTACATCACCCAGAAAGCAGTATAGAGAAGCACTACATCTCCCAGAAAGCAGTATAGAGAAGCACTACATCTCCCAGGAAGCAGTATAGAAAAGCACTACATCACCCAGAATGCAGTATAGAGAAACACTACATCTCCCAGAAAGCAGTATAGAGAAGCACTACATCTCCCAGAAAGCAGAATAGAGAAGCACTACATCTCCCAGAAAGCAGTGTAGAGAAGCACTACATCTCCCAAGGTGCAGTAAAGAGAAGCACTACATCTCCCAGAAAGCAGTATAGAGAAGCACTACATCTCCCAGGGTGCAGTATAAAGAAGCACTACATCTCCCAGAATGCAGTATAGAGAAGTGCCATGGAGAAAAAAAGAAGAAATATCGGCACTCACCAGTGTGGCTGTGAAGTCTTCTATATTGAGACATACTCACGATAGGGGTACAGAAGAGAGGGGTGGTGGGGGGACAAGTGGTGGCGACCGAGCTCCTGTTTCACACGCCTAGCATGCTTCGTCCGGCCATCAGCAGTTTAGAGAAGCACTACATCTCCCATGATGTAGTATAGAGAAGCACTACATCTCCCAGAAAGCAGTATAGAGATGAACTACATCTCCCAGAATGCAGTATAGAGAAGCACTACAACTCCCAGAAAGCAGTATAGAGAAGCATTACATCTCGCATAATTCAGTATAAAGAAGCACTACATCACCCAGAAAGCAGTATAGAGAAGCAATACATCTCCCATGATGCAGTATAGAGAAGTAATACAACTCCCAGAAAGCAGTATAGAGAAGCACTACATCTCCCAGGGTGCAGTATAGAGAAGCACTACATCTCCCATGATGAAGTATAGAGAAGCACTACGTCTCCCAGAAAGCAGTATAGAGAAGCACTACATCTCCTAGAAAGCAGTATAGAGAAGCACTACATCTCCCAGAAAGCAGTATAGAGAAGCAAAACATCTCCCAGAAAGCAGTATAGAGAAGCACTACATCTCCCAGAAAGCAGTATAGAGAAGCACTACATCTCCCATGATACAGTATAGAGAAGCACTACATGTCCCAGAAAGCAGTATAGAGAAGCACTACATCTCCCAGAAAGCAGTATAGAGAAACACTACATCGCCCAGGGGGCAGTATAGAGAAGCACTACATCTCCCAGGATGCAGTATAGAGAAGCACTACATTTCCCAGGGTGCAGTATAAATAAGCACTACATCTCCCAGAAAGCAGTATAGAGAAGCACTACATCCCCAAGGGTACAGTATAGAGAAGCACTACATCTCCCAGAAAGTAGTATAAAGAAGCACTGAATCTCCCAGAATACAGTATAGAAAAGCACTACAACTCCCAGAAAGCAGTATAGAGAATCACTACATCTCCCAGAAAGCAGTATAGAGAAGCAATACATCTCCCATGATGCAGTATAGAGAAGTAATACAACTCCCAGAAAGCAGTATAGAGAAGCACTACATCTCCCAGGGTGCAGTATAGAGAAGCACTACATCTCCCATGATGAAGTATAGAGAAGCACTACGTCTCCCAGAAAGCAGTATAGAGAAGCACTACATCTCCTAGAAAGCAGTATAGAGAAGCACTACATCTCCCAGAAAGCAGTATAGAGAAGCACTACATCTCCCATAAAGCAGTATAGAGAAGCACTACATCTCCCAGAGAGCAGTATAAAGAAGCACTAAATCTTCCAAAAAGCAGTACAGAGAAGCACTACCCCTCCCAGGGCGCAGTATAGAGAAGAACTACATCTCCCAGAAAGCAGTATAGAGAAGCACTACATCTCCCAGAGAGCAGTATAAAGAAGCACTACATCTCTCAAAAAGCAGTATAGAGAAGCACTACATCTTCCAAAAAGCAGTATAAAGAAGCACTACATCTCCCAAAAAGCAGTATAGAAAAGCACTACCCCTCCCAGGGCGCAGTATAGAGAAGCACTACATCTCCCAGAAACCAATATAAATAAGCACTACATCTCCCAGAAAGCAGTATAGAGAAGTACTACATCTCCCTGGGTCCAGTATAGAGAAGCACTACATCTCCCAGAAAGCAGTATAGAGAAGCACTACATCTCACATGATGCAGTATAGAGAAGCACTACATCTCCCATGATGCAGTATAAAGAAGCACTACGTCTCTCAGGAAGCAGTATAGAGAAGCACTACATCTCCCAGAAAGCAGAATAGAGAATCACTACATCTCCCAGAAAGCAGTATAGAGAAGCACGACATCTCCCAGGGTGCAGTATAGAGAAGCACTACATCTCCCAGAAAGCATTATAGAGAAGGACTACATCTCCCAGGGTACAGTATAGAGAAGCACTACATCTCCCAGAAAGCAGTATAGAGAAGCACTACATCTCCCAGAAAGCAGTATAGAGAAGCACTACATCTCCCAGAAAGCAGTATAGAGAAGCACTAAATCTCCCAGAAAGCTGTATAGAGAAGCACTACAACTCACAGAAAGCAGTATAGAGAAGCACTACATCTCCGAGGGGGCAGTATAGAGAAGCACTACAACTCCCAGAAAGCATTATAGAGAAGCACTAAATCTCCCAGGGTGCAGTATAGATAAGCACTACATCTCCCAGGGTGCAGTATAGAGGAGCACTACATCTCCCAGAAAGCAGTATAGAGAAGCACTACATCTCCCAGAAAGCAGTATAGAGAAGCACTACATCTCCCAGGGTGCAATATAGAGAAGCACTACATCTCCCAGAAACCAATATAAATAAGCACTACATCTCCCAGAGAGCAGAATAGAGAAGCATTATATCTCCCAGAGTGCAGTATAGAGAAGCACTACATCTCCCAGAAAGCAGTATAGAGAAGCACTACATGTCCCATAATGCAGTATAAAGAAGCACTACATCTCCCAGAAAGCAGTATAGAGAAGCACTACATCTCCCATGATGCAATATAGAGAAGCACTACATCTCCCATGATGCAGTATAGATAAGCAATACATCTCCCATGATGCAGTATAGAGAAGCACTACAACTCCCAGAAAGCATTATAGAGAAGCACTACATCTCCCAGGGTGCAGTATAGAGAAGCACTACAACCCCCAGAGAGCAGTATAGAGAAGCACTACATCTCACAGGGTGCAGTATAGAGAAGCACTACATGTCCCATAATGCAGTATAAAGAAGCACTACATCTCCCAGAATGCAGTATAAAGAAGCACTACATCTCCCAGAATGCAGTATAGAGACGCACTACATCACCCAGAAAGCAGTATAGAGAAGCACTACATCTCCCAGGGTGCAGTACAGAGAAGCACTACATGTCCCATAATGCAGCATAAAGAAGCACTACATCTCCCAGAATGCAGTATAGAGAAGCACTACATCACCCAGAAGGCAGTATAGAGAAGCACTACATCACCCAGAAAGCAGTATAGAGAAGCACTACATCTCCCAGAAAGCAGTATAGAAAAGCACTACATCACCCAGAATGCAGTATAGAGAAACACTATATCTCCCTGAAAGCAGTATAGAGAAGTACTACATCTCCCAGAAAGCAGTATAGAGAAGCACTACATCTCCCAGGGTGCAGTATAGAGAAGCACTACATCTCCCAGGGTGCAGTATAGAGAAGCACTACATCTCCCAGGGTGCAGTATAGAGAAGCACTACATCTCCCAGAAAGCAGTATAGAGAAGCACTACATCTCCCAGATTGCAGTATAGAGAAGCACTACAACTCCCAGAAAGCAGTATAGAGAAGCACTACATCTCCCATGATGCAGTATAGAGAAGCACTACATCTCCCATGATGCAGTATAGAGAAGCACTACATCTCCCAGAATGCAGTATAGAGAATCACGACATCTCCCAGAAAGCAGTATAGAGAAGCACTACATCTCCCAGGGGGCAGTATAGAGAAGCACTAAATCTCCCATGATGCAGTATAGAGAAGCACTACATCACTCAGAAAGCAGTATAGAGAAGCACTACATCTCCCAGAAAGCAGTATAGAAAAGCACTACATCACCCAGAATGCAGTATAGAGAAACACTACATCTCCCTGAAAGCAGTATAGAGAAGTACTACATCTCCCAGAAAGCAGTATAGAGAAGCACTACATCTCCCAGGGTGCAGTATAGAGAAGCACTACATCTCCCAGGGTGCAGTATAGAGAAGCACTACATCTCCCAGGGTGCAGTATAGAGAAGCACTACATCTCCCAGAAAGCAGTATAGAGAAGCACTACATCTCCCAGAATGCAGTATAGAGAAGCACTACAACTCCCAGAAAGCAGTATAGAGAAGCACTACATCTCCCATGATGCAGTATAGAGAAGCACTACATCTCCCAGAATGCAGTATAGAGAATCACGACATCTCCCAGAAAGCAGTATAGAGAAGCACTACATCTCCCAGGGGGCAGTATAGAGAAGCACTACATCTCCCAGGGTGCAGTATAGAGAAGCACTACATCTCCCAGAAAGCAGTATAGAGAAGCACTACATCTCCCAGAATGCAGTATAGAGAAGCACTACAACTCCCAGAAAGCAGTATAGAGAAGCACTACATCTCCCATGATGCAGTATAGAGAAGCACTACATCTCCCAGAATGCAGTATAGAGAATCACGACATCTCCCAGAAAGCAGTATAGAGAAGCACTACATCTCCCAGGGGGCAGTATAGAGAAGCACTAAATCTCCCATGATGCAGTATAGAGAAGCACTACATCCTGCAGGGTGCAGTATAGAGAAGCACTACATCTCCCATGATGCCGTATAAAGAAGCACCATATCTCCCAAGGTGCAGTAAAAAGAAGCACTACATCTCCCAGGGTGCATTATAGAGAAGCACTACGTCTCCCAGAATGCAGTATAGAGAAGCACTACATCTCCCATGATACAGGATAGAGAAGCACTACATCTCCCAGGGTGCAGTACAGAGACGCACTACATCTCCCAGGGTGCAGTATAGAGAAGCACTACCTCTCCCATGATGCAGTATAGAGAAGCACTACATCTTCCAGAAAGCAGTATAGAGAAGCACTACATCTCCCAGAACGCAGTATAGAGAAGCACTACAACTCCCAGAAAGCAGTATAGAGAAGCACTACATCTCCCAGAAAGCAGTGTAGAGAAGCACTACATCTCCCAGAAAGCAGTATAGAGAAGCACTTCATCTCCCAGAAAGCAGTGTAGAGAAGCACTACATCTCCCAATGTGCAGTAAAGAGAAGCACTACATCTCCCATGATGCAGTATAGAGAAGCACTACATCTCCCAGAGAGCAGTATAGAGAAGCACTACATCTCCCAGAAAGCAGTATAGAGAAGCACTACATCTCCCAGGGTGCAGTATAGAGAAGCACTACATCTCCCAGAATGCAGTATAGAGAAGTGTCCATGGAGAAAAAAGAAGAAATATCGGCACTCACCAGTGTGGCTGTGAAGTCTTCTTTATTGAGACATACTCACGATAGGGGTACAGAAGAGAGGGGTGGTGGGGGGACAAGTGGTGGCGACCGAGCTCCTGTTTCACACGCCTAGCGTGCTTCGTCCGGCCATCAGCAGTTTAGAGAAGCACTACATCTCCCATGATGCAGTATAGAGAAGCACTACATCTCCCAGAAAGCAGTATAGAGATGAACTACATCTCCCAGAATGCAGTATAGAGAAGCACTACAACTCCCAGAAAGCAGTAAAGAGAAGCACTACCTCTCCCAGAAGGCATTATAGAGAAGCACTACATCTCCCATGATGCAGTATAGAGAAGTACTACATCTCCCAGAAAGCAGTATAGAGAAGCACTACATTTCCCAGGGTGCAGTATAGAGAAGCACTACATCTCCCATGATGCAGTATAGAGAAGCACTACATCTCCTAGAAAGCAGTATAGAGAAGCACTACATCTCCCAGAAAGCAGTATAGAGAAGCACTACATCTCCCAGAAAGCAGTATAGAGAAGCACTACATCTCCCAGAAAGCAGTATAGAGAAGCACAACATTTCCCAGAAAGCAGTATAGAGAAGCACTACATCTCCCAGAAAGCAGTATAGAGAAACACTACATCGCCCAGTGGGCAGTATAGAGAAGCACTACATCTCCCAGAAAGTAGTATAAAGAAGCACTACATCTTCCAGAATACAGTATAGAAAAGCACTACAACTCCCAGAAAGCAGTATAGAGAACTACTACATCTCCCAGAAAGAAGTATAGAGAAGCACTACATCTCCCAGGGAGCAGTATAGAGAAGCAATACATCTCCCATGATACAGTATAGAGAAGCACTACATCTCCCAGAAAGCAGTATAGAGAAGCACTACATCTCCCAGAAAGCAGTATAGAGAAGCACTACATCTCCCAAGATGCAGTATAGAGAATCATTACATCTCCCATAGAGCTGTATAAAGAAGCACTACATTTCCCAGAAAACAGTACAGAGAAGAACTACATCTCCCAGAAAGCAGTATAGAGAAGCACTACATATCCCAGAGAGCAGCATAAAGAAGCACTACATCTCCCAAAAAGCAGTAGAGAGAAGCACTACCCCTCCCAGGGCGCAGTATAGAGAAGCACTACATCTCCCAGAAAGCAGTATAGAGAAGCACTACATCTCCCAGAAAGCAGAATAGAGAAGCACTACATCTCCCAGGGTGGAATATAGAGAAGCACTACATCTCCCAGAAAGCAGTATAGAGAAGCACTACATCTCACAGAAAGCAGTATAGAGAAGCACTACATCTCCCAGAAAGCAGAATAGAGAAGCACTACATCTCCCAGGGTGGAATATAGAGAAGCACTACATCTCCCAGAAAGCAGTATAGAGAAGCACTACATCTCCCAGAAAGCAGTATAGAGAAGCACTCCATCTCCCAGAGTGCAGTATAGAGAAGCACTACATCTCCCAGAAAGCAGTATAGAGAAGCACTACATCTCCCATGATGCAGTATAAAGAAGCACTGCGTCTCTCAGAAAGCAGTATAGAGAAGCACTACATTTCCCAGGATGCAGTATAGAAAAGCACTACAACTTCCAGAAAGCAGTATAGAGAATCACTACATCTCCCAGAAAGCAGTATAGAGAAGCACTACATCTCCCAGAAAGCAGTATATAGAAGCACAACATCTCCCAGAAAGCAGTAAAGAGAAGCACTACATCTCCCAGAAAGCAGTATAGAGAAGCACAACATTTCCCAGAAAGCAGTATAGAGAAGCACTACATCTCCCAGAAAGCAGTATAGAGAAACACTACATTGCCCAGGGGGCAGTATAGAGAAGCACTACATCTCCCAGAAAGTAGTATAAAGAAGCACTACATCTTCCAGAATACAGTATAGAAAAGCACTACAACTCCCAGAAAGCAGTACAGAGAATTACTACATCTCCCAGAAAGAAGTATAGAGAAGCACTACATCCCCCAGGGAGCAGTATAGAGAAGCAATACATCTCCCATGATACAGTATAGAGAAGCACTACATCTCCCAGAAAGCAGTATAGAGAAGCACTACATCTCCCAGAAAGCAGTATGGAGAAGCACTACATCTCCCAAGATGCAGTATACAGAATCACTACATCTCCCATAGAGCTGTATAAAGAAGCACTACATTTCCCAGAAAGCAGTACAGAGAAGAACTACATCTCCCAGAAAGCAGTATAGAAAAGCACTACATATCCCAGAGAGCAGTATAAAGAAGCACTACATCTCCCAAAAAGCAGTAGAGAGAAGCACTACCTCTCCCAGGGCGCAGTATAGAGAAGCACTACATCTCCCAGAAAGCAGTATAGAGAAGCACTACATCTCCCAGAAAGCAGAATAGAGAAGCACTACATCTCCCAGGGTGGAATATAGAGAAGCACTACATCTCCCAGAAAGCAGTATAGAGAAGCACTACATCTCCCAGAGTGCAGTATAGAGAAGCACTACATCTCCCAGAAAGCAGTATAGAGAAGCACTACATCTCCCATGATGCAGTATAAAGAAGCACTGCGTCTCTCAGAAAGCAGTATAGAGAAGCACTACATCTCCCATGATGCAGTATAGAGAAGCACTACAACTTCCAGAAAGCAGTATAGAGAATCACTACATCTCCCAGAAAGCAGTATAGAGAATCACTACATCTCCCAGAAAGCAGTATAGAGAATCACTACATCTCTCAGAAAGCAGTATAGAGAAGCACTACATCTCCCAGAAAGCAGTATAGAGAAGTACTACATCTCCCAGAAAGCAGTATAGATAAGCACTACATCTCCCAGGGGGCAGTATAGAGAAGCACTACATCTCCCAGAAAGCAGTATAGAGAAGCACTACATCTCCCAGAAAGCAGTATAGAGAAGTACTACATCTCCCAGAAAGCAGTATAGATAAGCACTACATCTCCCAGGGGGCAGTATAGAGAAGCACTACATCTCCCAGAAAGCAGTATAGAGAAGCACTACATCTCCCAGAAAGCAGTATAGAGAAGCACTACATCTCCCAGAAAGCAGTATAGATAAGCACTAAATCTCCCAGAAAGCTGTATAGAGAAGCACTACAAATCCCAGAAAGCAGTATAGAGAAGCACTACTTCTCCGAGGGGGCAGTATAGAGAAGCACTACAAATTCCAGAAAGCATTATAAAGAAGCACTAAATCTCCCAGGGTGCAGTATAGAGAAGCACTACATCTCCCAGAATGCAGTATAGAGAAGCACTACATCTCCCAGAAAGCAGTTTAGAGAAGCACTACATCTCCCAGAAAGCAGTATAGAGAAGCACTACATCTCCCAGAAAGCAGTATGGAGAAGCACTACATCTCGCAGAAAGCAGTATAGAGAAGCACTACATCTCCCAGAAAGCAGTATAGAGAAGCACTACATCTCCCAGAAAGTAGTGTAGAGAAGCACTACATCTCCCAGAAAGCTGTATAGAGAAGCACTACATCTCGCAGAAAGCAGTATAGAGAAGCACTACAACTCCCAGAATGCAGTATAGAGAAGCACTACATTTCCCAGAAAGCAGTATAAAGAAGCACTACATCTCCCAGAAAGCAGTATAGAGAAGCACTACATCTCCCAGAAAGCTGTATAGAGAAGCACAACATCTCCCAGGGTGCAGTATAGAGAAGCACTACATCTCCGAGGGGGCAGTATAGAGAAGCACTACAACTTCCAGAAAGCATTATAGAGAAGCACTAAATCTCCCAGGGTGCAGTATAGAGAAGCACTACATCTCCCAGAATGCAGTATAAAGAAGCACTACAAGTCCCAGAAAGCAGTATAGAGAAGCACTACATCTCCCAGAAAGCAGTATAGAGAAGCACTACATCTCCCAGAAAGCAGTATAGAGAAGCACTACATCTCCCAGAAAGTAGTGTAGAGAAGCACTACATCTCCCAGAAAGCTGTATAGAGAAGCACTACATCTCCCAGAAAGCAGTATAGAGAAGCACTACAACTCCCAGAATGCAGTATAGAGAAGCACTACATTTCCCAGAAAGCAGTATAAAGAAGCACTACATCTCCCAGAAAGCAGTATAGAGAAGCACTACATCTCCCAGAAAGCTGTATAGAGAAGCACTACATCTCCCAGAAAGCAGTATAGAGAAGCACTACATCTCCCAGAATGCAGTATAGAGAAGCACTACATCTCCCAGAAAGCAGTATAGAGAAGCACTACAACTCCCAGAATGCAGTATAGAGAAGCACTACATTTCCCAAAAAGCAGTATAAAGAAGCACTACATCTCCCAGAAAGCAGTATAGAGAAGCACTACATCTCCCAGAAAGCAGAATAGAGAAGCACTACATCTCCCAGAAAGCAGTATAGAGAAGCACTACATCTCCCAGAAAGCAGTATAGAGAAGCACTACATCTCCAAGAAAGCAGTATAGAGAAGCACTACATCTCCCAGAAAGCAGTATAGAGAAGCACTACATCTCCCAGAATGCAGTATAGAGAAGCACTACATCTCCCAGAAAGCAGTATATAGAAGCACTACAACTCCCAGAATGCAGTATAGAGAAGCACTACATTTCCCAGAAAGCAGTATAAAGAAGCACTACATCTCCCAGAAAGCAGTATAGAGAAGCACTACATCTCCCAGAAAGCAGTATAGAGAAGCACTACATCTCCCAGAAAGCAGTATAGAGAAGCACTACATCTCCCAGAAAGCAGTATAGAGAAGCACTACATCTCCCAGAATGCAGTATAGAGAAGCACGACATCTCCCAGAGTGCAGTATAGAGAAGCACTACATCTATTAGGATGCAATATAGAGAAGCACTACATCTCCCAGAAAGCAGTATAGAGAAGCACTACATCTCCCAGAAAGCAGTATAGAGAAGCACTACATCTCCCAGAAAGCAGTATAGAGAAGCACTACATCTCCCAGAAAGCAGTATAGAGAAGCAATACATCTCCCAGAAAGCAGTACAGCAAAGTGCACCAGGTGCACCAGTCCTCTGATCTATTTGTGGGGGGGGGGGGGGGTGTCTGGCAGCTTTTCCATCACATTCTCAAAGTCTCTTGTAGTCACTGTCGATCTTCCTCTTGTTTTCCAGTCGATATCCGAGAGATGAAAGAGATTCGACCCGGGAAGAATTCACGAGATTTCGAGAGGTATCCAGAAGACGCCCGAAAGGTGGACGCCTCCCTCTGCTTCATCATCCTGTACGGGGCCGACTTCAGGCTGAAGACCATCAGTGTAGCCGGTGAGGGGGCGGCCCGGTGTTATATATAATGGATCCTATATATTCTATACCAATAGGGGGCGGCCTGGTGTTATATATAATGGATCCTATATATTCTATACTAATAGGCGGCGGCCTGGTGTTATATATAATGGATCCTATATATTCTATACTAATAGGGGGCGGCCTGGTGTTATATATAATGGATCCTATATATTCTATACTAATAGGGGGCGGCCTGGTGTTATATATAATGGATCCTATATATTCTATACTAATAGGGGGCGGCCTGGTGTTATATGTAATGGATCCTATATATTCTATACTAATAGGGGGCGGCCTGGTGTTATATGTAATGGATCCTATATATTCTATACTAATAGGGGGCGGCCTGGTGTAATATATAATGGATCCTATATATTCTATACTAATAGGGGGCGGCCTGGTGTTATATGTAATGGATCCTATATATTCTATACTAATAGGGGGCGGCCTGGTGTTATATGTAATGGATCCTATATATTCTATACTAATAGGGGGCGGCCTGGTGTTATATATAATGGATCCTATATATTCTATACTAATAGGGGGCGGCCTGGTGTTATATGTAATGGATCCTATATATTCTATACTAATAGGGGGCGGCCTGGTGTTATATATAATGGATCCTATATATTCTATACTAATAGGGGGCGGCCTGGTGTTATATGTAATGGATCCTATATATTCTATACTAATAGGCGGCGGCCTGGTGTTATATGTCATGGATCCTATATATTCTATACTAATAGGGGGCGGCCTGGTGTTATATATAATGGATCCTATATATTCTATACTAATAGGGGGCGGCCTGGTGTTATATGTAATGGATCCTATATATTCTATACTAATAGGGGGCGGCCTGGTGTAATATATAATGGATCCTATATATTCTATACTAATAGGGGGCGGCCTGGTGTTATATGTAATGGATCCTATATATTCTATACTAATAGGGGGCGGCCTGGTGTAATATATAATGGATCCTATATATTCTATACTAATAGGGGGCGGCCTGGTGTTATATGTAATGGATCCTATATATTCTATACTAATAGGGGGCGGCCTGGTGTAATATATAATGGATCCTATATATTCTATACCAATAGGGGGCGGCCTGGTGTTATATGTAATGGATCCTATATATTCTATACTAATAGGGGGCGGCCTGGTGTTATATGTCATGGATCCTATATATTCTATACTAATAGGGGGCGGCCTGGTGTTATATGTCATGGATCCTATATATTCTATACCAATAGGGGGCGGCCTGGTGTTATATATAATGGATCCTATATATTCTATACCAAAAGGGGGCGGCCTGGTGTAATATATAATGGATCCTATATATTCTATACTAATAGGGGGTGGCCTGGTTTTATATGTCATGGATCCTATATATTCTATACTAATAGGGGGCGGCCTGGTGTAATATATAATGGATCCTATATATTCTATACTAATAGGGGGCGGCCTGGTGTTATATGTAATGGATCCTATATATTCCATACTAATAGGGGGCGGCCTGGTGTTATATATAATGGATCCTATATATTCTATACTAATAGGGGGCGGCCTGGTGTTATATGTAATGGATCCTATATATTCTATACTAATAGGGGGCGGCCTGGTGTTATATGTAATGGATCCTATATATTCCATACTAATAGGGGGCGGCCTGGTGTTATATATAATGGATCCTATATATTCTATACTAATAGGGGGCGGCCTGGTGTTATATGTAATGGATCCTATATATTCTATACTAATAGGGGGCCCTGGTGTTATATGTAATGGATCCTATATATTCTATACCAATAGGGGGCGGCCTGGTGTTATATGTAATGGATCCTATATATTCTATACTAATAGGGGGCGGCCCGGTGTTATATGTAATGGATCCTATATATTCTATACTAATAGGGGGCGGCCTGGTGTTATATGTAATGGATCCTATATATTCTATACTAATAGGGGGCGGCCTGGTGTTATATGTAATGGATCCTATATATTCTATACTAATAGGGGGCGGCCTGGTGTTATATATAATGGACCCTATATATTCTATACTAATAGGGGGCGGCCTGGTGTTATATATAATGGTCCTATATATTCTATACCAATAGGGGGCGGCCTGGTGTTATATGTAATGGATCCTATATATTCTATACTAATAGGGGGCGGCCTGGTGTTATATGTAATGGATCCTATATATTCTATACTAATAGGGGGCGGCCTGGCGTTATATGTATTGGATCCTATATATTCTATACTAATAGGGGGCGGCCTGGTGTTATGTGTCATGGATCCTATATATTCTATAATAATAGGGGGCGGCCTGGTGTTATATATAATGGATCCTATATATTCTATACTAATAGGGGGCGGCCTGGTGTTATATGTAATGGATCCTATATATTCTATACTAATAGGGGGCGGCCTGGTGTTATATGTAATGGATCCTATATATTCTATACTAATAGGGGGCGGCCTGGTGTTATATGTCATGGATCATATATATTCTATACTAATAGGGGGCGGCCTGGTGTAATATATAATCGATCCTATATATTCCATACTAATAGGGGGCGGCCTGGTGTTATATGTAATGGATCCTATATATTCTATACTAATAGGGGGCGGCCTGGTGTTATATATAATGGATCCTATATATTCTATACTAATAGGGGGCGGCCTGGTGTTATATGTCATGGATCCTATATATTCTATACTAATAGGGGGCGGCCTGGTGTTATATATAATGGATCCTATATATTCTATAATAATAGGGGGCGGCCTGGTGTTATATGTAATGGATCCTATATATACTATACTAATAGGGGGCGGCCTGGTGTTATATATAATGGATCCTATATATTCTATACTAATAGGGGGCGGCCTGGTGTTATATGTATTGGTCCTATATATTCTATACTAATAGGGGGCGGCCCGGTGTTATATGTAATGGATCCTATATATTCTATACTAATAGGGGGCGGCCTGGTGTTATATGTAATGGATCCTATATATTCTATACTAATAGGGGGCGGCCTGGTGTTATATATAATGGATCCTATATATTCTATACTAATAGGGGGCGGCCTGGTGTTATATGTAATGGATCCTATATATTCTATACTAATAGGGGGCGGCCTGGTGTTATATGTAATGGATCCTATATATTCTATACTAATAGGGGGCGGCCTGGTGTTATATATAATGGATCCTATATATTCTATACTAATAGGGGGCGGCCTGGTGTTATATATAATGGATCCTATATATTCTATACTAATAGGGGGCGGCATGGTGTTATATGTAATGGATCCTATATATTCTATAATAATAGGGGGCGGCCCGTTGTTATATGTAATTGATCCTATATATTCTATACCAATAGGGGGCGGCCTGGTGTTATATATAATGGATCCTATATATTCTATACTAATAGGGGGCGGCCTGGTGTTATATGTAATGGATCCTATATATTCTATACTAATAGGGGGCGGCCTGGTGTTATATGTAATGGATCCTATATATTCTATACTAATAGGGGGCGGCCTGGTGTTATATGTAATGGATCCTATATATTCTATAATAATAGGGGGCGGCCTGGTGTTATATGTAATGGATCCTATATATTCTATACTAATAGGGGGCGGCCTGGTGTTATATGTAATGGATCCTATATATTCTATACCAATAGGGGGCGGCCTGGTGTTTTATATAATGGATCCTATATATTCCATACTAATAGGGGGCGGCCTGGTGTTATATGTATTGGTCCTATATATTCTATACTAATAGGGGGCGGCCTGGTGTAATATATAATGGATCCTATATATTCCATACTAATAGGGGGCGGCCTGGTGTTATATGTAATGGATCCTATATATTCTATACTAATAGGGGGCGGCCTGGTGTTATATGTCATGGATCCTATATATTCTATACCAATAGGGGGCGGCCTGGTGTTATATATAATGGATCCTATATATTCTATACTAATAGGGGGCCGCCTGGTGTTATATGTAATGGATCCTATATATTCTATACTAATAGGGGGCGGCCTGGTGTTATATGTAATGGATCCTATATATTCTATACTAATAGGGGGCGGCCTGGTGTTATATGTAATGGATCCTATATATTCTATACTAATAGGGGGCGGCCTGGTGTTATATATAATGGATCCTATATATTCTATACTAATAGGGGGCGGCCTGGTGTTATATTTAATGGTCCTATATATTCTATACCAATAGGGGGCGGCCTGGTGTTATATATAATGGAGCCTATATATTCTATACTAATAGGGGGCGGCCTGGTGTTATATGTAATGGATCCTATATATTCTATACTAATAGGGGGCGGCCTGGTGTTATATGTAATGGATCCTATATATTCCATACTAATAGGGGGCGGCCTGGTGTTATATATAATGGATCCTATATATTCTATACTAATAGGGGGCGGCATGGTGTTATATGTAATGGATCCTATATATTCTATACTAATAGGGGGCGGCCTGGTGTTATATGTAATGGATCCTATATATTCCATACTAATAGGGGGCGGCCTGGTGTTATATATAATGGATCCTATATATTCTATACTAATAGGGGGCCCTGGTGTTATATGTCATGGATCCTATATATTCTATACTAATAGGGGGCGGCCTGGTGTAATATATAATGGATCCTATATATTCTATACTAATAGGGGGCGGCCTGGTGTTATATGTAATGGATCCTATATATTCTATACTAATAGGGGGCTGCCTGGTGTTATATGTAATGGATCCTATATATTCTATACTAATAGGGGGCGGCCTGGTGTTATATGTCATGGATCCTATATATTCTATACTAATAGGGGGCGGCCTGGTGTTATATGTCATGGATCCTATATATTCTATACTAATAGGGGGCGGCCTGGTGTTATATGTAATGGATCCTATATATTCTATACCAATAGGGGGCGGCCTGGTGTTATATGTAATGGATCCTATATATTCTATACTAATAGGGGGCGGCCTGGTGTTATATATAATGGATTCTATATATTCTATACTAATAGGGGGCGGCCTGGTGTTATATATAATGGATTCTATATATTCTATAATAATAGGGGGCGGCTTGGTGTTATATGTAATGGATCCTATATATTCTATACCAATAGGGGGCGGCCTGGTGTTATATATAATGGATCCTATATATTCTATAATAATAGGGGGCGGCATGGTGTTATATGTAATGGATCCTATATATTCTATACTAATAGGGGGCGGCCTGGTGTTATATATAATGGATCCTATATATTCTATACTAATAGGGGGCGGCCTGGTGTTATATGTAATGGATCCTATATATTCTATACTAATAGGGGGCGGCCTGGTGTTATATGTAATGGATTCTATATATTCTATAATAATAGGGGGCGGCCTGGTGTTATATGTAATGGATCCTATATATTCTATACTAATAGGGGGCGGCCTGGTGTTATATGTAATGGATCCTATATATTCTATACCAATAGGGGGCGGCCTGGTGTTATATATAATGGATCCTATATATTCTATACTAATAGGGGGCGGCCTGGTGTTATATGTATTGGTCCTATATATTCTATACTAATAGGGGGCGGCCTGGTGTAATATATAATCGATCCTATATATTCTATACCAATAGGGGGCGGCCTGGTGTTATATATAATGGATCCTATATATTCTATAATAATAGGGGGCGGCCTGGTGTTATATGTAATGGATCCTATATATTCTATACTAATAGGGGGCGGCCTGGTGTTATATGTAATGGATCCTATATATTCTATACTAATAGGGGGCGGCCTGGTGTTATATGTAATGGATCCTATATATTCTATACTAATAGGGGGCCCTGGTGTTATATGTAATGGATCCTATATATTCTATACTAATAGGGGGCGGCCTGGTGTTACATATAATGGATCCTATATATTCTATACTAATAGGGGGCGGCCTGGTGTTATATGTCATGGATCCTATATATTCTATACTAATAGGGGGCCCTGGTGTTATATGTAATGGATCCTATATATTCTATACTAATAGGGGGCGGCCTGGTGTTATATGTAATGGATCCTATATATTCTATACTAATAGGGGGCGACCTGGTGTTATATATAATGGTCCTATATATTCTATACCAATAGGGGGCGGCCTGGTGTTATATATAATGGATCCTATATATTCCATACTAATAGGGGGCGGCCTGGTGTTATATGTAATGGATCCTATATATTCTATACTAATAGGGGGCCCTGGTGTTATATATAATGGATCCTATATATTCTATACCAATAGGGGGCGGCCTGGTGTTATATGTAATGGATCCTATATATTCTATACTAATAGGGGGCAGCCTGGTGTTATATGTAATGGATCCTATATATTCTATACTAATAGGGGGCGGCCTGGTGTTATATATAATGGATCCTATATATTCTATACTAATAGGGGGCGGCCTGGTGTTACATATAATGGATCCTATATATTCTATAATAATAGGGGGCGGCCTGGTGTTATATGTCATGGATCCTATATATTCTATACTAATAGGGGGCGGCCTGGTGTACTATATAATCGATCCTATATATTCTATACTAATAGGGGGCGGCCTGGTGTTACATATAATGGATCCTATATATTCTATAATAATAGGGGGCGGCCTGGTGTTATATGTAATGGATCCTATATATTCTATACTAATAGGGGGCGGCCTGGTGTTATATATAATGGATCCTATATATTCTATACTAATAGGGGGCGGCCTGGTGTTATATATAATGGATCCTATATATTCTATACTAATAGGGGGCGGCCTGGTGTTATATATAATGGATCCTATATATTCTATACTAATAGGGGGCGGCCTGGTGTTATATATAATGGATCCTATATATTCTATACTAATAGGGGGCGGCCTGGTGTTATATGTAATGGATCCTATATATTCTATACTAATAGGGGGCGGCCTGGTGTTATATATAATGGATCCTATATATTCTATACTAATAGGGGGCAGCCTGGTGTTATATGTAATGGATCCTATATATTCTATACTAATAGGGGGCGGCCTGGTGTTATATGTCATGGATCCTATATATTCTATACTAATAGGGGGCGGCCTGGTGTATTATATAATCGATCCTATATATTCCATACTAATAGGGGGCGGCCTGGTGTTATATGTAATGGATCCTAAATATTCTATACTAATAGGGGGCGGCCTGGTGTTATATATAATGGATCCTATATATTCTATACTAATAGGGGGCGGCCTGGTGTTATATGTAATGGATCCTAAATATTCTATACTAATAGGGGGCGGCCTGGTGTTATATATAATGGATCCTATATATTCTATACTAATAGGGGGCGGCCTGGTGTTATATATAATGGATCCTATATATTCTATACTAATAGGGGGCGGCCTGGTGTTATATGTAATGGATCCTAAATATTCTATACTAATAGGGGGCGGCCTGGTGTTATATATAATGGATCCTATATATTCTATACTAATAGGGGGCGGCCTGGTGTTATATATAATGGATCCTATATATTCTATACTAATAGGGGGCGGCCTGGTGTTATATGTAATGGATCCTATATATTCTATACTAATAGGGGGCGGCCTGGTGTTATATATAATGGATCCTATATATTCTATACTAATAGGGGGCGGCCTGGTGTTATATGTCATGGATCCTATATATTCTATACTAATAGGGGGCGGCCTGGTGTTATATATAATGGATCCTATATATTCTATACTAATAGGGGGCGGCCTGGTGTTATATGTAATGGATCCTATATATTCTATACTAATAGGGGGCGGCCTGGTGTTATATGTAATGGATCCTATATATTCTATACCAATAGGGGGCGGCCTGGTGTTATATGTAATGGATCCTATATATTCTATACTAATAGGGGGCGGCCTGGTGTTATATATAATGGATCCTATATATTCTATACTAATAGGGGGCGGCCTGGTGTTATATATAATGGTCCTATATATTCTATACCAATAGGGGGCGGCCTGGTGTTATATATAATGGATCCTATATATTCTATAATAATAGGGGGCGGCCCGGTGTTATATATAATGGATCCTATATATTCTATACCAATAGGGGGCGGCCTGGTGTTATATATAATGGATCCTATATATTCTATACTAATAGGGGGCGGCCTGGTGTTATATATAATGGTCCTATATATTCTATACCAATAGGGGGCGGCCTGGTGTTATATATAATGGATCCTATATATTCTATAATAATAGGGGGCGGCCTGGTGTTATATATAATGGATCCTATATATTCTATAATAATAGGGGGCGGCCTGGTGTTATATATAATGGATCCTATATATTCTATACTAATAGGGGGCGGCATGGTGTTATATATAATGGATCCTATATATTCTATACTAATAGGGGGCGGCCTGGTGTTATATGTAATGGATCCTATATATTCTATACTAATAGGGGGCGGCCTGGTGTTATATGTAATGGATCCTATATATTCTATACTAATAGGGGGCGGCCTGGTGTTATATATAATGGTCCTATATATTCTATACCAATAGGGGGCGGCCTGGTGTTATATTTAATGGATCCTATATATTCTATACTAATAGGGGGCGGCCTGGTGTTATATGTAATGGATCCTATATATTCTATACTAATAGGGGGCGGCCTGGTGTTATATGTAATGGATCCTATATATTCCATACTAATAGGGGGCGGCCTGGTGTTATATATAATGGATCCTATATATTCTATACTAATAGGGGGCGGCCCGGTGTTATATGTAATGGATCCTATATATTCTATACTAATAGGGGGCGGCCCGGTGTTATATGTCATGGATCCTATATATTCTATACTAATAGGGGGCGGCCTGGTGTATTATATAATCGATCCTATATATTCTATACTAATAGGGGGCGGCCTGGTGTTATATGTAATGGATCCTATATATTCTATACTAATAGGGGCGGCCTGGTGTTATATGTAATGGATCCTATATATTCTATACTAATAGGGGGCGGCCTGGTGTTATATGTAATGGATCCTATATATTCTATACCAATAGGGGGCGGCCTGGTGTTATATGTAATGGATCCTATATATTCTATACTAATAGGGGGCGGCCTGGTGTTATATGTAATGGATCCTATATATTCTATACTAATAGGGGGCGGCCTGGTGTTATATGTAATGGATCCTATATATTCTATACTAATAGGGGGCGGCCTGGTGTTATATGTAATGGATCCTATATATTCTATACTAATAGGGGGCGGCCTGGTGTTATATGTAATGGATCCTATATATTCTATACTAATAGGGGGCGGCCTGGTGTTATATGTCATGGATCCTATATATTCTATAATAATAGGGGGCGGCCTGGTGTTATATGTAATGGATCCTATATATTCTATACTAATAGGGGGCGGCCTGGTGTTATATGTAATGGATCCTATATATTCTATACTAATAGGGGGCGGCCTGGTGTTATATGTAATGGATCCTATATATTCTATACCAATAGGGGGCGGCCTGGTGTTATATGTAATGGATCCTATATATTCTATACCAATAGGGGGCGGCCTGGTGTTATATGTAATGGATCCTATATATTCTATACTAATAGGGGGCGGCCTGGTGTTATATGTAATGGATCCTATATATTCTATACTAATAGGGGGCGGCCTGGTGTTATATATAATGGATCCTATATATTCTATACTAATAGGGGGCGGCCTGGTGTAATATATAATGGATCCTATATATTCTATACTAATAGGGGGCGGCCTGATGTTATATGTAATGGATCCTATATATTCTATACTAATAGGGGGCGGCCTGGTGTTATATGTCATGGATCCTATATATTCTATAATAATAGGGGGCGGCCTGGTGTTATATGTAATGGATCCTATATATTCTATACTAATAGGAGGCGGCCTGGTGTTATATATAATGGATCCTATATATTCTATACTAATAGGGGGCGGCCTGGTGTTATATATAATGGATCCTATATATTCTATACCAATAGGGGGCGGCCTGGTGTTATATATAATGTATCCTATATATTCTATACTAATAGGGGGCGGCCTGGTGTTATATATAATGGATCCTATATATTCTATAATAATAGGGGGCGGCCTGGTGTAATATATAATGGATCCTATATATCCTATACTAATAGGGGGCGGCCTGGTGTTATATGTAATGGATCCTATATATTCTATACTAATAGGGGGCGGCCTGGTGTTATATGTAATGGATCCTATATATTCTATACTAATAGGGGGCGGCCTGGTGTTATATGTAATGGATCCTATATATTCTATACTAATAGGGGGCGGCCTGGTGTTATATGTAATGGATCCTATATATTCTATACTAATAGGGGGCGGCCTGGTGTTATATGTAATGGATCCTATATATTCTATACTAATAGGGGGCGGCCTGGTGTTATATGTAATGGATCCTATATATTCTATACTAATAGGGGGCGGCCTGGTGTTATATGTAATGGATCCTATATATACTATCCTAATAGGGGGCGGCCTGGTGTTATATGTCATGGTCCTATATATTCTATACCAATAGGGGGCGGCCTGGTGTTATATATAATGGACCCTAGATATTCTATACCAATAGGGGGCGGCCTGGTGTTATATGTCATGGATCCTATATATTCTATACTAATAGGGGGCCGCCTGGTGTTATATGTCGTGGATCCTATATATTCTATACTAATAGGGGGCGGCCTGGTGTTATGTGTCATGGATCCTATATATTCTATAATAATAGGGGGGCGGCCTGGTGTTATATGTAATGGATCCTATATATTCTATACTAATAGGGGGCGGCCTGGTGTTATGTGTCATGGATCCTATATATTCTATACTAATAGGGGGCGGCCCGGTGTTATATGTCAAAGAGTCCTATATATTCCCTAATTATGGGGGGGGGGGGGGGGCAGTTTGAATGTTTCTGCTAAAAAGACAAACAAAGAGAGACCGGCTGCCAGTCTGTTATATTATAGGCCACAGTAACCTATACAGGACGCTCCCCAATCCTAGAGAGACTTATTATTGGGGGGGATTGAAGAGAACAATAGATTGTATCCACCTGTCCTACAGTCACCTCTCCCCTCCTGACATGGCTGATAACAGAGAACAATAGATATATTCACCTGTCCTACAGTCACCTCTCCCCTCCTGACATGGCTGATAACAGAGAACAATAGATTATATTCACCTGTTCTACAGTCACCTCTCCTCTCCTGACATGGCTGATAACAGAGAACAATAGATTATATTCACCTGTCCTACAGTCACCTCTCCCCTCCTGACATGACTAATAACAGAGAACAATAGATATATTCACCTGTCCTACAGTCACCTCTCCCCTCCTGACATGGCTGATAACAGAGAACAATAGATTATATTAACCTGTCCTACAGTCACCTCTCCCCTCCTGATATGGCTGATAACAGAGAACAATAGATTATATTCACCTGTCCTACAGTCACCTCTCCTCTCCTGACATGGCTGATAACAGAGAACAATAGATATATTCACCTGTCCTACAGTCACCTCTCCTCTCCTGACATGGCTGATAACAGAGAACAATAGATATAGTCACCTGTCCTACAGTCACCTCTCCTCTCCTGACATGGCTGATAACAGAGAACAATAGATATATTCACCTGTTCTACAGTCACCTCTCCCCTCCTGACATGGCTGATACCAGAGAACAATAGATATATTCACCTGTCCTACAGTCACCTCTCCCCTCCTGATATGGCTGATAACAGAGAACAATAGATATAGTCACCTGTCCTACAGTCACCTCTCCTCTCCTGACATGACTGATAACAGAGAACAATAGATATATTCACCTGTCCTACAGTCACATCTCCCCTCCTGATATGGCTGATAACAGAGAACAATAGATTATATTCACCTGTCCTACAGTCACCTCTCCTCTCCTGACATGGCTTATAACAGAGAACAATAGATTATATTCACCTGTCCTACAGTCACCTCTCCTCTCCTGATATGGCTGATAACAGAGAACAATAGATATATTCACCTGTCCTACAGTCACCTCTCCCCTCCTGACATGGCTGATAACAGAGAACAATAGATATATTCACCTGTCCTACAGTCACCTCTCTCCTCCTGACATGGCTGATAACAGAGAACAATAGATATATTCACCTGTCCTACAGTCACCTCTCTCCTCCTGACATGGCTGATAACAGAGAACAATAGATATATTCACCTGTCCTACAGTCACCTCTCCTCTCCTGACATGGCTGATAACAGAGAACAATAGATTATATTCACCTGTCCTACAGTCACCTCTCCCCTCCTGACATGACTGATAACAGAGAACAATAGATTGTATTCACCTGTCCTACAGTCACCTCTCCCCTCCTGACATGGCTGATAACAGAGAACAATAGATATATTCACCTGTCCTACAGTCACCTCTCCCTACTGGTGATAACAGGGAGCAATAGACTTTCAACACTAGTCAGTGACCGCTCCATCATCATCTGGATGTGTAGCTGGCAGGGACTATAAATAGGTTCTGTTTTTGTGTCCAGGTTCCGGGAGATGACACCAGAGGGGGCGCTGGCCTCACACAGATACTAAATAAAGGCCTCCTAACTATATGTTATAACACAAAGTGCACAGTGTCTGTGACCTCACTGCACCGCGCCCGGCTCTGCTTCATTCCGCTCTGGACACAGGATCCTGCTGATTGTATCTGAAGTCTTCACTACTGCAGGATCGGGGAGAGCGTGCAGGGCGTCCGGGGCACAGTCCCTAAATCTTATGGGGATTCGGTCACCCTCAGCTCTGGGACAACAAATTATTTATTTAATTCTTAATTTTTTTTTCTTTTACTTATTTTTTATTATTTATTTTATTTATAATTTTTTTAAATTAAAATATTTATTATGATTCTTCTTTTATACAAAAAAATGAAACTCCTAAGAAAGCATAATCCACATAAACCCCATTATTTAATTTTTATGAAATTAGAAAAAAAAGAACAACAATATCATAATTTACACTGTGTATAGAATTATATGCACTGGAGGGAGGGGCTTGTTCCTGGAACCGCCCCTGAGGAGTCTTCACAATTTGGAATCAGCACTTGGGACTGCATTGTACATATAAGAGGGGGCAAATATAAAGATGGGGCCCCTGCTGGCACTGGTTGCTGACACCATAGGAGGTGGATATAGGGGCAGCTCTATAGATCCTGCAGAGCGCCCCCTATATGTAGTCTGTACACTGACCTTTTCTGTCTCCGCAGCGTTCAGTGAGGAGGAGGTGACGCTCTGGATCAGCGGTTTGTCCTGGGCCCTCACAGACACCCTGAAGTCACCCGGGCCCCTACAGGTGGAGAGGTAAGGATGATCCTATAACCTGAGCACCAACCTTCTGCGGGGTCATAGAATAGGAATGTAGAGCTGTGTGCTCCCCTGGCATTGTATCACACACAATAGGATTAGATACAGCAGCTCAGCAGAAAGTATCATTCACTATATTGCTTAGATACACTGACCAAGCACACAATATCACACAAAAGGGTGGGATACAGAGGCCTCAGCAGGCAGTATCCCACATGATTGGATTAGATACAGAGGCCTCAGCAGGCAGTATCCCACATGATTGGATTAGACACAGAGGCCTCAGCAGGGAGTATCACACATGATTGGATTAGATACAGAGGCCTCAGCAGGCAGTATCACACATGATTGGATTAGATACAGAGGTCTCAGCAGGCAGTATCACACATGATTGGATTAGATACAGAGGCCTCAGCAGGCAGTATCACACATGATTGGATTAGATACAGAGGTCTCAGCAGGCAGTATCACACATGATTGGATTAGATACAGAGGCCTCAGCAGGCAGTATCACTCATATGTTTGTTCAGTCCTATTATATGGGGGGTGAGGTCGCCCTTACAGTCCTATTATATGAGGGGGTGAGGTTGCCCTTACAGTCCTATTATATGGAGGTGAGGTCGCCCTTACAGTCCTATTATATGGGGGGGGGGGGGTTGAGGTCGCCCTTACAGTCCTATTATATTGGGGGGGGGGGGGGGGGTGAGGTTGCCCTTACAGTCCTATTATATTGGGGGGGGGGTGAGGTTGCCCTTACAGTCCTATTATATGGGGGGTGAGGTTGCCCTTACATTCCTATTATGTGGGGGTGAGGTCGCCCTTACAGTCCTATTATACGGGGGTGAGGTCCCCCTTACAGTCCTATTATATGGGGGGGCGAGGTCGCCCTTACAGTCCTATTATATGGGGGGGGGGTGAGGTCGCCCTTACAGTCCTATTATATGGGGGGGGGAGGTCGCCCTTACAGTCCTATTATATTGGGGGGGGGGGGGTGAGGTCGCCCTTACAGTCCTATTATATGGGGGGGTGAGGTCACCCTTACAGTCCTATTTTATGGGAGGTGAGGTCGCCCTTACAGTCCTATTATATGGGGGGGTGAGGTCACCCTTACAGTCCTATTTTATTGGGGGGGTGAGGTCGCCCTTACAGTCCTATTATATGGGGGGAGGGTGAGGTCGCCCTTACAGTCCTATTATATGGGGGGGGGGGTTGAGGTCGCCCTTACAGTCCTATTATATGGGGGGGTGAGGTCGCCCTTACAGTCCTATTATATTGGGGGGGGGGGGGTGAGGTCACCCTTACAGTCCTATTATATGGGAGGTGAGGTCGCCCTTACAGTCCTATTATATTGGGGGGGGGGGTGAGGTCTCCCTTACAGTCCTATTATATGGGGGTGAGGTCGCCCTTACAGTCCTATTATAGGGGGGGGGTCACCCTTACAGTCCTATTATATGGGGGGGTGCGGTCGCCCTTACAGTCCTATTATATGAGGGGGTGAGGTTGCCCTTACAGTCCTATTATATGGGGGGGGGGGAGATCGCCCTTACAGTCCTATTATATGAGGGGGTGAGGTCGCCCTTACAGTCCTATTATATGGGGGTGAGGTCGCCCTTACAGTCCTATTATATGGAGGTGAGGTCGCCCTTACAGTCCTATTATATGGGGGGGTTGAGGTCGCCCTTACAGTCCTATTATATTGGGGGGGGGGGGGGGTGAGGTTGCCCTTACAGTCCTATTATATGGGGGTGAGGTCGCCCTTACATTCCTATTATGTGGGAGTGAGGTCGCCCTTACAGTCCTATTATACGGGGTTGAGGTCCCCCTTACAGTCCTATTATATGGGGGGGGCGAGGTCGCCCTTACAGTCCTATTATATGGGGGGGGGGTGAGGTCGCCCTTACAGTCCTATTATATGGGGGGGGGGGGGGGAGGTCGCCCTTACAGTCCTATTATATTGGGGGGGGGGGGTGAGGTCGCCCTTACAGTCCTATTATATGGGGGGGTGAGGTCACCCTTACAGTCCTATTATATGGGAGGTGAGGTCGCCCTTACAGTCCTATTATATGGGGGGGTGAGGTCACCCTTACAGTCCTATTTTATTGGGGGGGTGAGGTCGCCCTTACAGTCCTATTATATGGGGGGGGGGGGGGGTTGAGGTTGCCCTTACAGTCCTATTATATGGGGGGGTGAGGTCACCCTTACAGTCCTATTTTATTGGGGGGGGGTGAGGTCGCCCTTACAGTCCTATTATATGGGAGGTGAGGTCGCCCTTACAGTCCTATTATATTGGGGGGGGGGGTGAGGTCACCCTTACAGTCCTATTATATGGGAGGTGAGGTCGCCCTTACAGTCCTATTATATTGGGGGGGGGGTGAGGTCTCCCTTACAGTCCTATTATATGGGGGTGAGGTCGCCCTTACAGTCCTATTATAGGGGGGGGGTCGCCCTTACAGTCCTATTATATGAGGGGGTGAGGTTGCCCTTACAGTCCTATTATATGGGGGGGGGGGAGATCGCCCTTACAGTCCTATTATATGAGGGGGTGAGGTCGCCCTTACAGTCCTATTATATGAGGGGGTGAGGTTGCCCTTACAGTCCTATTATATGGGGGGTGAGGTTGCCCTTACAGTCCTATTATATGGGGGGTGAGGTCGCCCTTACAGTCCTATTATATGGGGGGTGCGGTCGCCCTTACAGTCTTATTATATTAGGGGGTGAGGTTGCCCTTACAGTCCTATTATATGGGGGGGGAGATCGCCCTTACAGTCCTATTATATGAGGGGGTGAGGTCGCCCTTACAGTCCTATTATATGGGGGGTGAGGTCGCCCTTACAATCCTATTATATGGGGGGGTGCGGTCGCCCTTACAGTCCTATTATATGGGGGGGGGGAGATCGCCCTTACAGTCCTATTATATGAGGGGGTGAGGTCGCCCTTACAGTCCTATTATATGGGGGGTGAGGTTGCCCTTACAGTCCTATTATATGGGGGGTGAGGTCGCCCTTACAGTCCTATTATATGGGGGGGTGCGGTCGCCCTTACAGTCCTATTATATGAGGGGGTGAGGTCGCCCTTACAGTCCTATTATATGGGGGGTGAGGTCGCCCTTACAGTCCTATTATATGGGGGGGGGAGATCGCCCTTACAGTCCTATTATATGAGGGGGTGAGGTCGCCCTTACAGTCCTATTATATGAGGGGGTGAGGTCGCCCTTACAGTCCTTTTATATGGGGGGGTGCGGTCGCCCTTACAGTCCTATTATATGAGGGGGTGAGGTCGCCCTTACAGTCCTATTATATGAGGGGGTGAGGTTGCCCTTACAGTCCTATTATATGGGGGGGGGGGGTGAGATCGCCCTTAAAGTCCTATTATATTGGGGGGGGGGGTGAGGTCGCCCTTACAGTCCTATTATATTGGGGGGGGGGGGGGTGAAGTCGCCCTTACAGTCCTATTATATGGGGGTGAGTTTGCCCTTACAGTCCTATTATATGGGGGGTGAGGTCGCCCTTACAGTCCTATTATATTGGGGGGGGGGGGTGAGGTCGCCCTTACAGTCCTATTATATGGGGGTGAGTTTGCCCCTACAGTCCTATTATATGGGGGGGGGGTGAGGTCGCCCTTACAGTCCTATTATATGGGGGGGGGGAGGTAGCCCTTACAGTCCTATTATATTGGGGGGGGGTGAGGTCGCCCTTACAGTCCTATTATATGGGGGGTGAGGTTGCCCTTACAGTCCTATTATATGAGGGGGGGGGTGAGGTCGCCCTTACAGTCCTATTATATGAGGGGGGGGGGGTGAGGTTGCCCTTACAGTCCTATTACATGGGGGGTGAGGTCGCCCTTGCAGTCCCACCTTCTGCACCCATTACACTCAGAGACCCGTGAAATTCCAGTTTTGGTTACGTCCTCTGTGTCAGACAAATATTTGCTCTCGGACGCTCCGCAGCAAACACTGGAGATTACAGATAAATGGACGGTCAGGGCGGGGGCGTCTGTCAACATCACCATCCCACGCTATAGCGATAAAGATCTCATTGTGTCCTGCAGGGGCCCCTGAGCACTAGTGTTGCTCGCGAATATTCGCAATTCGAATATTATTCGCGAATATGGCATATTCGCGAATTCGCGAATTTTGCAAATATAGCGCTATATATTCGTAATTACGAATATTGTTTTTTTTTTTGTTTTTTTTTTCTTCACAGTACACATCACAGTGATCATCCCTCTCTGCTTCCAGCTTGTGTGGTGTAAAGAAGGCTCTAATACTACTGTGTGAGACTGGCGTACGAAAATTCGCATATACGAAAATTAGCATATGCTAATTTTCGCATATGCTAATTTTCGCATGTGCTAATTTTGTGTTTGCTAATATTCACATATGCTAATTTTCGCATACGTGTATATTCGCATATGCGAAAATAAAACGAGAATATAACGAATATGCGAATATTCGCGAATATATGACGAATATTCGTCCATATATTCGCGAATATTCGCGAATTCGAATATGGCCTATGCCGCTCAACACTACTGAGCACCAGCACCCTCTGGGCCCCTGAACACCAGGTTTATAGTAGGTCATACGACTACCATTAAATCCATCGCCTGTGTCTATGGTAGATTCATTACCCTGGTCCCTTTGGGTACTAAGTTTTTCAGGGGCCCTGCACATTAACGTGTGATATGACCCCTACAGGGTTCGGAGCTGGAGAGTTGGGCCATGCTTAGCTAAGATCACATTTCCCAACTGTGGAAAATTTAATTATTTTAGCCTCATCCCAACCCCACTCCTGATTACTATGGTCGCACCCCCAAAACCACCCCTGCTTAATTTGGTCACACCCCCCCAAACCATCCCCCCCCCCCCGGCTAACCATAACCTTAAACCATTATTGAGCTACATCCTGATCTAGTGATCATCTCTGATTACCATAGCCACACCCCAAACCACCCCTGCTTACCATAGCCACACCCCAAACCACCCCTGCTTACCATAGCCACACCCCAAACCACCCCTGCTTACCGTAGCCACACCCCAAACCACCTCTGCTTACCGTAGCCACACCCCAAACCACCCCTGCTTACCGTAGCCACACCCCAAACCACCCCTGCTTACCGTAGCCACACCCCAAACCACCCCTGCTTACCATAGCCACACCCCAAACCACCCCTGCTTACCATAGCCACACCCCTGCTTAACATAGCCACACCACAAACCCACCCTGCTTACCATAGCCACACCCCAAACCACCCCTGCTTACCGTAGCCACACCCCAAACCACCCCTGCTTACCGTAGCCACACCCCAAACCACCCCTGCTTACCGTAGCCACACCCCAAACCACCCCTGCTTACCATAGCCACACCCCAAACCACCCCTGCTTACCATAGCCACACCCCAAACCACCCCTGCTTACCATAGCCACACCCCTGCTTAACATAGCCACACCTCAAACCACCCCTGCTTACCATAGCCACACCCCAAACCACCCCTGCTTACCATAGCCAAACCACCCCTGCTTACCATAGCCAAACCACCCCTGCTTACCATAGCCACATTCCTAAACCAACCCAGCTTATTATGGCCACACCTGCAAAACGAACACTGCCTACCACAGTAACACCACCATACCACCCCTGCATACTATGGCCCCACCACAATATTCCCCCCCCCCCTTCCTTATTATGGCCACACCACAAGACCAACCCTGCTTTGCATAGCTACACCCCAAAAAACAACTCTGCTTACCACAGCCACACCCCAAAAACCAACCTGTTTACTATGGCCACACCTGCAAAACGAACCCTGCTTACCATAGTAACACCACCATACTACCCCTGCATACCATAGCCACACACCAAAAACAAACCTGCTATCACCCCACTCCCAAAACAACCCTGGCTTACCATAACTACACCCCTAATACCACCCTTGCTTACCATAGCGACACCCCCAAAACAAACCCTGCATACTACGGCCACACCCCTTAAACCAATCCTGCTTACTATGACCACACTCCTAAAACAACCCATTCTTTCCCTAGCCACACCCCAAACCCACCCCTGCTTACTATAGCTACACCCCCTAAATCCACCCCTGCTTACAATAACCCACCCCCCAAAACCACCCCTGCTTATCATATCCTCAAAAAGTGTATTGTGATGACTCCTTTGCTGTTTCTCGTGTGCAGGTGGCTGAGGAAGCAGTTCGAGGTGATGGACCGGGCAAAGGACGGCAGGTAGGACGCCATATTTACCGCCATTTCCCCCCCTTAATATAACATCAGTTACAGGGTTTGAACCATGGACAGGAAAGTTAAGGGCACGCCCAGTCCAAAAGCCACACCCACATAATAACCACACCCCATAATGTAGCCCCACCCAAATCTGCAACTAAATTACTTCTATTATATAAGGTAGTGTTTCCCAACCAGGGTGCCTCCAGCTGTGGCAAAACTACAACTCACAGCATGCCTGGACAGCCGTTGGCTGTCCGGGCATGCTGGGAGTTGTAGTTTTGCCACAGCTGGAGGCACCCTGGTTGTAAAACACTGATATAAGATATTGGAATAACATAAGAAATATTTCTGGGTTATGTCATCCAGAGCTGCATGCAGGATTCTGCTGGTTTCCTGTTGCTCACATCGCCCCCTGCTGGTTCAGTGCTGTGGTGCATTATGGGAATTGTACGGTGATATCTGATGCCAAAACCTAGAGGCTACTCATTAACGAAGGTCTGGTCATCGTCACGGTTATATTTAGTGCCGCAAATTCAATTATGCCGTCCGATGACGTCTGGTCCCCTTTAAGGGCTCGTACAGACATGAGATTCAGCACGTATAGCGATCAGGCACTGAGCAATGCAAGGGAAGTGGACTGTGCACTGTCCTTAGATAAAGAGCAGATACTGAGGAACTCTTATTTTATATAAAATACAAAAGATAAACTAACATAACATCCATAACAATGATAATCAAAGGAACAGAAATAAACCTAATACATAACAAATTATAATATCACAAACACAAACAAAATCCCTTCTGATCCAGGACAACACACTGAACCAGGAAGTGGTCCATGTCCTCCAGCACACCCCCACACTCCTCCCGGGGACAACCCTTTTCATCGGAGTTCCTGTTCTTCAGATTGCCCCTTACATATAGCTTACCATGGAAGCCTTAGCCAGGTCAAGTCCCAATACTTGAAGGGGATCCTAGGTGAATTTAAAAGAGCCAACCCAATCCCTTGATCCCGACCTGGGCAATCCTTGACGGCCAGTGGTTTCTGGAAATGGCTCAGCAAGACCCTGTTATCGAGGATTTTCCTCGGCAGAGTTCTTACCTCCCACATCCCCAGCCCCCACCTCCTGATGACCTTCAGAACCAGTGCAGCATAAGTCGGGAGATGCCCGTGTGACGTGCGAAGATCCTTCACTTGACCGCCTCTCTCCCATTGATGGAAGAAAGGCTGAAACCATCTCCTGCAAGAGACTACCCACGGAGGAGCCCTCTCTGTCCAGCGGTTTGATATATTGGTCTTTATAAAGGTATTCACTAGGAATACCACCGGGTTGACCATACCCAACCCGCCTAGTCTCCTCGTGCGGTAAGTCACCTCCCTCTTAATTAGGTTCAGTCTGTTCCCCCACAACATTAGGAAGAACAGACTGTAGACCCGGGCCCAGACAGGTTCTGGCAAATGGCTGACACTGCCCAAATAGATTAACAACGGGAGCAAGAAAGACCTGATCAAGAAGACCCTTTCCCTAAAGGTCAAAGACCAACCTTTTCACTGTTCCACTCTTTTGGAGACATCTTCCAGTCTGCTTTACCAATTTCGTGTGGGGTAATCCCCAGGACCAAATTCGATGCCCAGAATTTTTGCAGATTCCTGGGGCACAGGGAGGGTGTCTGGGAGACAAAACTCAGGGTCTCCACCTCCCAACCAAAGACTTTTGCACTTGTCCCGGTTGACCTTAGACCCGGATGCCTCCGAGTAGCAATCCACCTCCGACATCACCCACTCTGCCTCCCCTTGCGAAGAGACAAAAATGGAGACGTCATCAGCGTATGCCACTACCCTTAAGGTAGAATCCGGCACCGCCTGGTCCATCCTCACCCCCGCCAATGGTCCCCGATCGATCCTTCGAATGAAGGGGTCGATCTCGAACACATAAAGCAAAGGGCTTAACGGACAGCCTTGACTCACACCAGACTCCACCTCAAAAGGGCGGCCCACCCAACCGTTTACCAATGGAAAAGTCTCAGCCCCTGCATACAATGTTCTTAGCCAATCCACATACCCCCCCCCCCCCCCCCCCGGCAGACCGTATTTCAAAAGAGTGGACCAGAGAAACTCATGATCAACTCGATCAAAAGCCTTTGCCTGGTCCAAGGACAGCAGAAACCCCTTCCAGTGACCAGCCCAACCCTGCTCCATGGCCTTGCGGACACCCAGCACCGCACTAAAAGAAAAGTGCTACGACCGGGAACAGAGCAGTGCTGGGACCCCGAAAGGAGCTGGGGTGCAAATTTCACCAACCTGTTGACAAGCTTTTTTGCCAGGAACTTTCTGTCCACATTGAGAAGCGCTATGGGACGCCAATTCCCAATGCAGGACGAGTCTTTACCCTTTGACAGGATGATCAGAGCCGACCTCCTCATTGACCTCGGCAGAGTTGCCGAGGATAGACACTCATTTATTACTTCAGTCAAGAGGGGAACCAAAGTGTCCTTAAAGGTCTTATAAAACTCGGATGTTAAGCCATCCGGCCCTGGCGACTTTTTGAGGGCAAGCCTCTCAATCGCCAGCTTCACTTCCTCTTCTCTGATCTTCTCTGTCAAAACATTAAGAGAGGGGTCTACTCCTGACTGGGGAATGTCATCAGCCAGGAAAGCCGACATCCTGCCCCGATCTAGATCCCTCTTCCCCAAGAGGTGCGAGTAAAAGGCTCTGATGACCTCTAGGATCCCTGATCTGGACTTGTTCAGAGATCCTGTACTATCGACCAGGCCGGTCACGATCTTACAATCCACTGACATCTTACAGCTCCGGCAAGGGTCGGGCGAGCGGTACTTCCCGAAATTCCTCTCGAAAACCAAAGATGCGTGTCTATCATACTGGCACTTCTTTAGCAAAGATTTCACCCTGGAGATTTCCTCTCGGTCACCTCCAGTCGAGACCAGAACCTCGAGTTTCCTTCTTAGTTCCTGAGAGATCCGATCCCTATTCAGACTCCTAAGGTTTGCAGTCTTGTGGAAGAATCTCACAGCCCGTTTTTTGAACATCTCCCACCACTCTGACTTAGTGCTGTATAAGTCCAGTAATGGTACCTGGCTCTGCAGAAACTCCTCAAAGGACCGTCTTATCTCCTTGACTTCCGGGAGAGACAAATTCAGCTTCCACAATCCCCTTCCCATCCTGGGGGTCTCTGAAACATTCAAAGAAAACAATCAAACAGTGGTCGGAGAACTCTACCTCCACATCCTGTAAAGGTGAAGAGACAGAATCCTCCTTCAAAAAAAAGCTATCTATCCTAGACCTAATCTCTCTACCTGTAAAGTAAGTGAACCCGCTATGACCTGGGGCGTGCCGGATGTGGACATCCACCAGGCGAGACTCACTAGCTATTCCATTCAAGGCGACGCTATCGTAATCTAGCCGATCTCTGGAGCCTCCCCTATCACGAGACCTTGTGACAGTATTAAAGTCTTCTCCAAAGATGACCTGCCGGATAGTAAAAAGTAGGGGCTTAATCCTCATAAAGAGACTTTTCCAGTCCCACCTAGTCTGTGGACCATAGATGTTTATAAGACGTAATTCTTGTCCCTTCATGAGGACGTCTAATACCAGACATCTCCCCATTTCTAGCTCAATTACACATCTGCATTCTGCCTGAGCGGTCTTAAAAAGAACCGCCACCCCGCTATACCGCTCGGCCGCAAGAGACCAGTGAGAGGGCCCATGGCGCCACTCATGCTTCGCCTTATGGATAGCGGTTAGATCCGTTAACCTTGTCTCCTGCAAAAATGTCGGCCTCAATTCGGCCGAGAAAATCACTGGCCGCAAAGCTTGCCACATCTGACTTTATGCTGGCGACATTAATACTCACCAGCATCAACGGGAGGGTGCCGCCATCATGTGTGATCAAGCTAGACAGCCCTCTTCTACCCTCCTCCCTTACCCTGAGCGTCATCATCAGATTTCCCCAAATTCCCCCTTATTAAACAGACAGACATATCCCTATTTTCCTCGTCCCGAGCCTCCTCATCTGAGAAAGAGATGTCATCCCTGAGGACTTGGTACCGGTTAGGTCTATCTACCAGAGGGGAGCCGGTAGATCCTTCCACTGGTACCTGGACAAGGGTGAGGGGGACTGAATGATCCCACTCCAAAGAAGGGGAAACCTTCTCCTTCCTCTTCTTCACCCTCTTTTTTCTGGCACCCGATTTCCTCTTATTCTTTAGCCCCTCTTTGCTCTGCTCATCCATACTCTACCCTGGAGAGGAGGTAGCAGTGATGGCCCTTTTCTCCTCCTCCTCCTCTCTATCCAGTCTCCTGGCCTCCTCCTCCAGCTCACCATCCCTCAGATCCTCAGCAGAATCCACCATCTCAGGGTCAGGTAAAGCTACCTCAGCTGCCACCTGAGGAGTCCCTTCCCTTTCCCTTTGGCGTGCCTCCAAACGCCTCAGCCTAGAAGGTGTCATTCTTTTCTTCCTTGGACCAGTAGTCTCCCCGCCTCTGCTGGTACCCTCCCCAGTGGAGTCAGCATCTCGGCTAACCCCAGCTGGAGATTCGACCGCATTGGCAAAAGAGACTGGACAGCGGCTTAAAGGGTGACCGAGGTCACCACACAGGTGACAACGAATGTCCCCATAGGTTGCAGCGAGATGTCCTATCCCTCCACACAACGCGCACTTCTGGACCCTACATTGGGGGCTGAAGTGTGTCGGGTCATCGCACCTATGGAAGACCTTTGGCTGTCCCTGGTAGAAAACCAGGATCCTGTCCCTCCCCAGAAAAGTCAAGGCGGGAATGTGGGTGGCAGAATTACCTGAAACCTTCAACTTGACCATGAAGGTCCAGGCCCCTGACCAGATACTGAATTCATCCCTGTTCTTCTGGGGAATGCTGACCACCTCTCCATAACGCCCAATCCAGGTCATGATGTCTATGCAAGAAAGAGATTCGTTACACATTAATACCGTCACTTTCTTGATGTTATTCTAGCGAGAAATTGCCTGGACAGCAAAATCTTCCATCTTTGCCAGCTCGTACCGAGACCAAAAGAGCTCGAGCCCTTCTGCCCGGACAAAACTGACATTGAAAAATGGGGTACCATGAGGATGTATCAGGGCAAAGATGTCACTTGCCCTGAAATCCATCTTGAGGAGGAACTCTACCACCTTTGTCCTCTTTGGACAAGTATCATTGCCCCTCCACCTAAGATGGACCACATTCCTCCTGGTGACCCCAGACCCGGCTGAGGGGAGTGACCATGACTCCTCTCCTCTCCTTTGCTCTCGGAAGGCCCCGAGGCCGTGCCTCTCTATCCAAAAGGGCAGTTCCACCTCTCTACCCTCTACAGTGATAGATTTATCCCCCCTCCGCAAGGCCTCTAGAAAGCGTCTCTGAAGGTCACTATTCCCAGGACCAGAGGGTGCAGGATTCTCATGTGACCTACGTGACCCGGCAGCAACACTGGCATAACTACTATTGGGCACCTCTGATGGACCGACCACTCCAGCATCCCTTTCACTCCCCACAGAATCCATACTCTCCCCCCCTCTCACACTCACATCCCCTCCACCCATCCTCTCATCATCCTTCCCATCCTCCCTCACTCCCTCTCCCCCATTCACACCTCCATTCAGTCCTAGACCAGACCCCACAAACAGAACCCCAATATTTACAGATGTGACCTCAGCGTCCTCGGGTGATCCTGACCAGTCTTGTTCTGCTGCAATAACAGACTCTGAATGGTCAGGAACCCCCTCTGCTTCACCGGCCACAGGAAAGTCCTTTGGGGCAGGAGGCCGTCCAGATGTAGGCACAGTTTTTATAATATTGTCCAGAGAACCTCCTGCCCCATGGGTTTTAGGACAGTCCCCTTTATATTTTCAAAAGCTTTAGCAGCCACCATCGCCAGTCCAGCCCTGGCTGGTTTTATTATCCCTGCCGAGGTGCCGCCTGCCCCAACTGCAGATGAGGTTCCCCCTCAAGAAGCCCCTGCAGGCGACACCCCGACAGCAGACAACACCCCAGCCGCAGACCCCACCGCCTGCTTTGCCACTAGGCGCCCCATGGTGCCGCTTATCTCCGCCCTCGCTCCTAATCTCCGCCACCTGGACCAAAACTTTACCCCTGCCCGCCTTGCCCTGGACCGGTGCCGAAGAAAAGCAGCCTCCCGCTTCGCTGCTGACCTCACCAAACATGTCCGGCTTCACAGATGAAATCGCCCCGACACTCTTACCGCTACTACAAGCTGAAACAGTGTCACATGACCCTCCTGTAGGAATCTCCATACTCTGCCCACTCCTCTTCCCCTGCAGAACCCACCAGAGAGCCCTGACCTGGAGCCGGGGAAAATGACACCAACTCACCCCTTTTCAGCTCCAGCCGTAGGGTCACTTAACCCCTTCATCTCCTCAAACCTCTCCTGGTTACTTAGTTTTTCCTGGAAAGGACCGCTGTTGGTCTGGATGTCCATCCTTTTTTTTTCAATTATGTTAATTTCGGACTTTATTTTTGTAATGTCCTTATTGGCCTCTTGCCGCTTGCTCCAGGTCGTGGTGTTTGCCCGCACTCGAGCGCTTTTCAGCTCTACCCTCAATCTATAGAGTTCTTTGCCATCCATCTTAAAGTTCTGCAGAAAATAGGAAAATTCTTGAGGAAAAGTCGCTGACAGACTCCTGGGGCCTCCGCACACCCCAATCCTTCACACTCAAATTTTCCACCAAAACCTCTCAGCTTAGGCTTGGATCTAGATGGGGGGAAAAACATTGCTGCTTCCCCACCAGGTCTCCTTACCCCCTCTGAACAGGCCGGTCGCTGTGCGCCCTCTGTCCCTGCCGGCCTACTCCGGGAACCAGAGGCCTGGGACTCGCTCTCCTCCTGCATCCCAAGAAACCTACTCCCCTCCAGGCAGAAGGGAGTATACAGGTCAGGAGAAGTGGTACTGTGCAGTGTATATATATATATACACACACACAGAATAAGAGCAGATACTGAGGCTTACACACAGTATACAGAAGAAGTGGTACTGTGCAGTGTATATATATATATATATATATATATACACACACACAGAATAAGAGCAGATACTGAGGCTTACACACAGTATACAGAAGAAGTGGTACTGTGCAGTGTATATATATATATATATATATATATACACACACAGAATAAGAGCAGATACTGAGGATTACACACAGAATACAGAAGAAGTAGTACTGTGCAGTGTGTGTATATATATATATATATATACACACACAGAATAAAAGCATATACTGAGGCTTACACACAGTATACAGAAGAAGTAGTACTGTGCAGTGTGTATATATATATATATATATATATATATATATACACACAGAATAAAAGCATATACTGAGGATTACACACAGTATACAGAAGAAGTAGTACTGTGCAGTGTTTATATACACAGTTTGGCTCTGCTGTGTCATGTCACCGCACGGCGCCATTCAGGTGGAGGCTCAGGGCGACACCTCATCATCCAGACTTGGACGGACAGGACATAAACAGGAAGACTGACAGGAAGTGATAAGATTCTTCCAGGAAAGGGAGAACTCCGAAGCAGGAAATGGAGGCCGCACATGAGACGCTGATTGAAGCTCAGTCTATGGTGCGGCCCCTGTACACATGATGAGCCCCCCCAACTATCAGAGATTACGGTACAGGAGGAAAATGAGGTTGTGTTGGAAAACCTGCACCCAATATGTGCCCCCTCCCCCAGATGTGTCTCCCTCCCCCATGCGTGCATATATATGGAGCGGTCAGGAGGAATAGCTGTTGTCTGAGTGTGCATATATATGGAGGGGTCAGGAGGAATAGCTGTTGTCTGAGCGTGCATGTATATGGAGGGGTCAGGAGGAATAGCTGTTGTCTGAGCGTGCATATATATGGAGGGGTCAGGAGGAATAGCTGTTGTCTGAGTGTGCATATATATGGAGCGGTCAGGAGGAATAGCTGTTGTCTGAGTGTGCATATATATGGAGGGGTCAGGAGGAATAGCTGTTGTCTGAGCGTGCATGTATATGGAGGGGTCAGGAGGAATAGCTGTTGTCTGAGCGTGCATGTATATGGAGGGGTCAGGAGGAATAGCTGTTGTCTGAGCGTGCATGTATATGGAGGGGTCAGGAGGAATAGCTGTTGTCTGAGCGTGCATATATATGGAGGGGTCAGGAGGAATAGCTGTTGTCTGAGTGTGCATGTATATGGAGGGGTCAGGAGGAATAACTGTTGTTTGAGTGTGCATATATATGGATGGGTCAGGAGGAATAGCTGTTGTCTGAGTGTGCATATATATGGAGCGGTCAGGAGGAATAGCTGTTTTCTGAGTGTGCATATATATGGAGGGGTCAGGAGGAATAGCTGTTGTCTGAGCGTGCATGTATATGGAGGGGTCAGGAGGAATAGCTGTTGTCTGAGCGTGCATGTATATGGAGGGGTCAGGAGGAATAGCTGTTGTCTGAGCGTGCATGTATATGGAGGGGTCAGGAGGAATAGCTGTTGTCTGAGCGTGCATATATATGGAGCGGTCAGGAGGAATAACTGTTGTCTGAGCGTGCATGGATATGTGTCACGATGCCGGCTGGCAGGAGGTGGATCCTCTGTGCCAGAGAGGGATGGCGAGGACCGTGCTAGTGGACCGGTTCTAAGACACTACTGGTTTTCACCAGAGCCCGCCGCAAAGCGGGATGGTCTTGCTGCGGCGGTAGTGACCAGGTCGTATCCACTAGCAACGGCACCTCTCTGGCTGCTGAAGATAGGCGAGGTACAAGGGAGTAGGCAGAAGCAAAGTCGGACGTAGCAGAAGGTCGGGGGCAGGCGGCAAGGTTCGTAGTCAGGGGAGATAGCAGTAGTTCTGGTACACAGGGTATAAACACACAAAGAACGCTTTCACTGGCACTAAGGCAACAAGATCCGGCAAGGGAGTGCAAGGGAAGTGAGGTAATATAGGGAAGTGCACAGGTGAAAACCCTAATTGGAACCACTGCGCCAATCAGCGGCGCAGTGGCCCTTTAAATCGCAGAGACCCGGCGCGCGCGCGCCCTAGGGAGCGGGGCCGCGCGCGCCGGGACAGAACAGACGGGGAGCGAGTCAGGTAGGGGAGCCGGGGTGCGCATCGCGAGCGGGCGCTACCCGCATCGCGAATCGCATCCCGGCTGGCAGCAGGATCGCAGCGCCCCGGGTCAGAGGACGTGACCGGAGCGCTGCAGCGGAGGGAGTGAAGCGAGCGCTCCGGGGAGGAGCGGGGACCCGGAGCGCTCGGCGTAACAGTACCCCCCCCCTTGGGTCTCCCCCTCTTCTTGGAGCCTGAGAACCTGAGGAGCAGACTTTTGTCAAGGATGTTGTCCTCAGGTTCCCAGGATCTCTCTTCAGGACCACAACCCTCCCAGTCCACTAAAAAAAAATTTTTCCCTCTGACCTTTTTGGCAGCCAAAATTTCCTTGACCGAGAAGACGTCCGAGGAGCCGGAAACAGGAGTGGGAGGAACAGATTTGGGAGAAAAACGGTTGAGGATGAGTTCATGCAGGTTAGCAGGAGTCTCTCGTGCGGCCAGAACATCTTTAATGTTGCTGGATAGGCCTTTTTTAAAGGTCGCGCAGAGAGCCTCATTATTCCAGGATAGTTCAGAAGCAAGAGTACGGAATTGTATGGCGTACTCGCCAACGGAGGAATTACCCTGGACCAGGTTCAGCAGGGCAGTCTCAGCAGAAGAGGCTCGGGCAGGTTCCTCAAAGACGCTTCGAATTTCCGAGAAGAAGGAGTGTACAGAGGCAGTGACAGGGTCATCGCGGTCCCAGAGCGGTGTGGCCCATGACAGGGCCTTTCCAGACAGAAGGCTGACTACGAAAGCCACCTTAGACCTTTCAGTAGGAAACTGAACCGACATCATCTCCAAGTGCAAGGAACATTGCGAAAGAAAGCCACGGCAAAACTTAGAGTCCCCATTAAATTTGTCCGGCAAGGACAGGCGGAGGCTAGGAGCGGCCACTCGCTGCGGAAGGGGTGCAGGAGCTGGCGGAGGAGATGATTGCTGCTGCAGTTGCGACTGAAGTTGGTGCACAATGGTGGACATTTCCGACAGCCGGTGGGATAGATGGGCGATCTGTCGGGATTGCTGGGCGACCACCGTGGTGAGATCAGAGATGGACTGCTGGGGAACCTCAGCGGGATCCATGGCCGGATCTACTGTCACGATGCCGGCTGGCAGGAGGTGGATCCTCTGTGCCAGAGAGGGATGGCGAGGACCGTGCTAGTGGACCGGTTCTAAGACACTACTGGTTTTCACCAGAGCCCGCCGCAAAGCGGGATGGTCTTGCTGCGGCGGTAGTGACCAGGTCGTATCCACTAGCAACGGCACCTCTCTGGCTGCTGAAGATAGGCGAGGTACAAGGGAGTAGGCAGAAGCAAAGTCGGACGTAGCAGAAGGTCGGGGGCAGGCGGCAAGGTTCGTAGTCAGGGGAGATAGCAGTAGTTCTGGTACACAGGGTATAAACACACAAGGAACGCTTTCACTGGCACTAAGGCAACAAGATCCGGCAAGGGAGTGCAAGGGAAGTGAGGTAATATAGGGAAGTGCACAGGTGAAAACCCTAATTGGAACCACTGCGCCAATCAGCGGCGCAGTGGCCCTTTAAATCGCAGAGACCCGGCGCGCGCGCGCCCTAGGGAGCGGGGCCACGCGCGCCGGGACAGAACAGACGGGGAGCGAGTCAGGTAGGGGAGCCGGGGTGCGCATCGCGAGCGGGCGCTACCCGCATCGCGAATCGCATCCCGGCTGGCAGCAGGATCGCAGCGCCCCGGGTCAGAGGACGTGACCGGAGCGCTGCAGCGGAGGGAGTGAAGCGAGCGCTCCGGGGAGGAGCGGGGACCCGGAGCGCTCGGCGTAACAATATGGAGGGGTCAGGAGGAATAACTGTTGTCTGAGCGTGCATATATATGGAGCGGTCAGGAGGAATAGCTGTTGTCTGAGCGTGCATGTATATGGAGGGGTCAGGAGGAATAGCTGTTGTCTGAGCGTGCATGTATATGGAGGGGTCAGGAGGAATAGCTGTTGTCTGAGTGTGCATATATATGGAGCGGTCAGGAGAAATAGCTGTTGTCTGAGTGTGCATATATATGGAGCGGTCAGGAGGAATAGCTGTTGTCTGAGCGTGCATGTATATGGAGGGGTCAGGAGGAATAGCTGTTGTCTGAGCGTGCATATATATGGAGCGGTCAGGAGGAATAGCTGTTGTCTGAGTGTGCATATATATGGAGCGGTCAGGAGGAATAGCTGTTGTCTGAGCGTGCATATATATGGAGCGGTCAGGAGGAATAGCTGTTGTCTGAGCGTGCATGTATATGGAGGGGTCAGGAGGAATAGCTGTTGTCTGAGCGTGCATATATATGGAGGGGTCAGGAGGAATAGCTGTTGTCTGAGTGTGCATGTATATGGAGGGGTCAGGAGGAATAACTGTTGTCTGAGCGTGCATGTATATGGAGGGGTCAGGAGGAATAGCTGTTGTCTGAGCGTGCATATATATGGAGGGGTCAGGAGGAATAGCTGTTGTCTGAGTGTGCATGTATATTGAGGGGTCAGGAGGAATAGCTGTTGTCTGAGCGTGCATGTATATGGAGGGGTCAGGAGGAATAGCTGTTGTCTGAGCGTGCATGTATATTGAGGGGTCAGGAGGAATAGCTGTTGTCTGAGCGTGCATATATATGGAGGGGTCAGGAGGAATAGCTGTTGTCTGAGCGTGCATATATATGGAGCGGTCAGGAGGAATAGCTGTTGTCTGAGCGTGCATGTATATGGAGGGGTCAGGAGGAATAGCTGTTGTCTGAGCGTGCATGTATATGGAGGGGTCAGGAGGAATAGCTGTTGTCTGAGCGTGCGTGTATGTGGAGGGGTCAGAAGGAATAGCTGTTGTCTGAGCGTGCATGTATATTGAGGGGTCAGGAGGAATAGCTGTTGTCTGAGCGTGCATGTATATGGAGGGGTCAGGAGGAATAGCTGTTGTCTGAGCGTGCATGTATATGGAGGGGTCAGGAGGAATAACTGTTGTCTGAGCGTGCATGTATATGGAGGGGTCAGGAGGAATAACTGTTGTCTGAGCGTGCATGTATATGGAGGGGTCAGGAGGAATAGCTGTTGTCTGAGCGTGCATGTATATGGAGGGGTCAGGAGGAATAGCTGTTGTCTGAGTGTGCATGTATATGGAGGGGTCAGGAGGAATAGCTGTTGTCTGAGCGTGCATGTATATGGAGGGGTCAGGAGGAATAACTGTTGTCTGAGCGTGCATGTATATGGAGGGGTCAGGAGGAATAACTGTTGTCTGAGCGTGCATGTATATGGAGGGGTTAGGAGGAATAACTGTTGTCTGAGCGTGTATGTATATGGAGGGGTCAGGAGGAATAACTGTTGTCTGAGCGTGCATGTATATGGAGGGGTCAGGAGGAATAGCTGTTGTCTGAGCGTGCATGTATATGGAGGGGTCAGGAGGAATAGCTGTTGTCTGAGCGTGCATGTATATGGAGGGGTCAGGAGGAATAGCTGTTGTCTGAGCGTGCATGTATATGGAGGGGTCAGGAGGAATAGCTGTTGTCTGAGCGTGCATGTATATGGAGGGGTCAGGAGGAATAACTGTTGTCTGAGCATGCATGTATATGGAGGGGTTAGGAGGAATAACTGTTGTCTGAGCGTGCATGTATATGGAGGGGTTAGGAGGAATAACTGTTGTCTGAGCGTGCATGTATATGGAGGGGTCAGGAGGAATAACTGTTGTCTGAGCGTGCATGTATATGGAGGGGTCAGGAGGAATAACTGTTGTCTGAGCGTGCATGTATATGGAGGGGTCAGGAGGAATAGCTGTTGTCTGAGCGTGCATGTATATGGAGGGGTCAGGAGGAATAACTGTTGTCTGAGCGTGCATGTATATGGAGGGGTTAGGAGGAATAACTGTTGTCTGAGCGTGCATGTATATGGAGGGGTCAGGAGGAATAACTGTTGTCTGAGCGTGCATGTATATGGAGGGGTCAGGAGGAATAACTGTTGTCTGAGCGTGCATGTATATGGAGGGGTCAGGAGGAATAACTGTTGTCTGAGCGTGCATGTATATGGAGGGGTCAGGAGGAATAACTGTTGTCTGAGCGTGCATGTATATGGAGGGGTCAGGAGGAATAACTGTTGTCTGAGCGTGCATGTATATGGAGGGGTCAGGAGGAATAACTGTTGTCTGAGCGTGCATGTATATGGAGGGGTCAGGAGGAATAACTGTTGTCTGAGCGTGCATGTATATGGAGGGGTCAGGAGGAATAACTGTTGTCTGAGCGTGCATGTATATGGCAGTGGGGGGCTTCTTATTTCTCTTCCTGAGGGTGCAGTGAAGAATAGAGACCATCCCCTCTAAGGTTTTCACTGCCGGGTGCCAGATCCGGCTGGGGGAGGGGAAAACCGGGCTCTCCCGTACTCCTGGACCGGCGATGAAATCCGTTGACTTTAATGAGCCGACCGGAGTCTCCGTTTTACTCCGGTCGGCTCATTTTTTACCCGTATCCGGTTTTCTGACTGTATAGTACGGATACGGGTCAAAAATGAGTCGACCGGCGTCACCATTGGATTAAAGTACATGGAGTTCAGCGCTGGTCCGGCTGGGGTACGGGAGCGCCCGGTTTTCCCCTCCCCCAGCCGCAACCGGCACCCGTACAGTGAAAACGAGGTGTGAATGCAGCCGAATATGTCCAGATTGTGTCCCCGACCTGATTGTACAGACACCGCGGTGACCCGGCACATGGACGGGCGAGATAATACGCTGTCTTTTCATTGTAGTGTCACCCTGAAGGATGTGAAGGCGCTGCTCCCCCAGGTCAACTACCGAGTGCCCAACATGAGGTTCCTGCGCGACAAACTGCAGGTGAGTCCGTATCATGGAAAAAAGGACCCTGGAGAAGAGAAGTGGTACTGTGCAGAGGTGATACTGAGCAGTGTCCATATATACAGTAAAAAGGACACTGGAGAAGAGAAGTGGTACTGTGCAGAGGTGATACTGAGCAGTGTCCATATATACAGTAAAAAGGACACTGGAGAAGAGAAGTGGTACTGTGCAGAGGTGATACTGAGCAGTGTCCATATATACAGTAAATATCGTACAGTAAAAGGGACCCTGGAGAAGAGAAGTGGTACTGTGCAGAGGTGATACTGAGCAGTGTCCATATATACAGTAAATATCGTACAGTAAAAAGGACACTAGAGAAGAGAAGTGGTACTGTGCAGAGGTGATACTGAGCAGTGTCCATATATACAGTAAATATCGTACAGTAAAAAGGACCCTGGAGAAGAGAAGTGGTACTGTGCAGAGGTGATACTGAGCAGTGTCCATATATACAGTAAATATCGTACAGTAAAAAGGACACTAGAGAAGAGAAGTGGTACTGTGCAGAGGTGATACTGAGCAGTGTCCATATATACAGTAAATATCGTACAGTAAAAAGGACCCTGGAGAAGAGAAGTGGTACTGTGCAGAGGTGATACTGAGCAGTGTCCATATATACAGTAAATATCGTACAGTAAAAAGGACCCTGGAGAAGAGAAGTGGTACTGTGCAGAGGTGATACTGAGCAGTGTCCATATATACAGTAAATATCGTACAGTAAAAAGGACCCTGGAGAAGAGAAGTGGTACTGTGCAGAGGTGATACTGAGCAGTGTCCATATATACAGTAAATATCTTACAGTAAAAAGGACCCTGGAGAAGAGAAGTGGTACTGTGCAGAGGTGATACTGAGCAGTGTCATATATACAGTAAATATCGTACAGTAAAAAGGACACTGGAGAAGAGAAGTGGTACTGTGCAGAGGTGATACTGAGCAGTGTCATATATACAGTAAATATCGTACAGTAAAAAGGACACTGGAGAAGAGAAGTGGTACTGTGCAGAGGTGATACTGAGCAGTGTCCATATATACAGTAAATATCGTACAGTAAAAAGGACACTGGAGAAGAGAAGTGGTACTGTGCAGAGGTGATACTGAGCAGTGTCCATATATACAGTAAATATCGTACAGTAAAAAGGACCCCGGAGAAGAGAAGTGGTACTGTGCAGAGGTGATACTGAGCAGTGTCCATATATACAGTAAATATCGTACAGTAAAAAGGACACTGGAGAAGAGAAGTGGTACTGTGCAGAGGTGATACTGAGCAGTGTCCATATATACAGTAAATATCGTACAGTAAAAAGGACCCTGGAGAAGAGAAGTGGTACTGTGCAGAGGTGATACTGAGCAGTGTCCATATATACAGTAAATATCTTACAGTATAAAGGACCCTGGAGAAGAGAAGTGGTACTGTGCAGAGGTGATACTGAGCAGTGTCCATATATACAGTAAATATCGTACAGTAAAAAGGACCCTGGAGAAGAGAAGTGGTACTGTGCAGAGGTGGTAATGAGCAGTGTCAATATATACAGTAAATATCTTACAGTATAAAGGACCCTGGAGGAGAGAAGTGGTACTGTGCAGAGGTGATACTGAGCAGTGTCCATATATACAGTAACTATCTTACAGTAAAAAGGACCCTGGAGAAGAGAAGTGGTACTGTGCAGAGGTGATACTGAGCAGTGTCCATATATACAGTAACTATCTTACAGTAAAAAGGACCCTGGAGAAGAGAAGTGGTACTGTGCAGAGGTGATACTGAGCAGTGTCCATATATACAGTAAATATCTAACAGTAAAAAGGACCCTGGAGAAGAGAAGTGGTACTGTGCAGAGGTGGTACTGAGCAGTGTCCATATATACAGTAAATATTGTACAGTAAAAAGGACCCTGGAGAAGAGAAGTGATACTGTGCAGAAGTGATACTGAGCAGTGTCCATATATACAGTAAATATCTTACAGTAAAAAGGACCCTGGAGAAGAGAAGTGGTACTGTGCAGAGGTGGTAATGAGCAGTGTCATATATACAGTAAATATCGTACAGTAAAAAGGACACTAGAGAAGAGAAGTGGTACTGAGCAGAGGTGATACTGAGCAGTGTCCATATATACAGTAAATATCTTACAGTAAAAAGGACCCTGGAGAAGAGAAGTGGTACTGTGCAGAGGTGATACTGAGCAGTGTCCATATATACAGTAAATATCTTACAGTAAAAAGGACCCTGGAGAAGAGAAGTGGTACTGTGCAGAGGTGGTAATGAGCAGTGTCATATATACAGTAAATATCGTACAGTAAAAAGGACCCTGGAGAAGAGAAGTGGTACTGTGCAGAGGTGGTAATGAGCAGTGTCAATATATACAGTAAATATCTTACAGTATAAAGGACCCTGGAGAAGAGAAGTGGTACTGTGCAGAAGTGGTACTGAGCAGTGTCCATATATATAGTAAATATCTTACAGTAAAAAGGACCCTGGAGAAGAGAAGTGGTACTGTGCAGAGGTGATACTGAGCAGTGTCCATATATACAGTAAATATTTTACAGTAAAAAGGACACTGGAGAAGAGAAGTGGTACTGTGCAGAGGTGATACTGAGCAGTGTCCATATATACAGTAAATATCTTACAGTAAAAAGGACCCTGGAGAAGAGAAGTGGTACTGTGCAGAGGTGATACTGAGCAGTGTCCATATATACAGTAAATATCTTACAGTAAAAAGGACACTGGAGAAGAGAAGTGGTACTGTGCAGAGGTGATACTGAGCAGTGTCCATATATACAGTAAATATCTTACAGTAAAAAGGACCCTGGAGAAGAGAAGTGGTACTGTGCAGAGGTGATACTGAGCAGTGTCCATATATACAGTAAATATCTTACAGTAAAAAGGACCCTGGAGAAGAGAAGTGGTACTGTGCAGAAGTGGTACTGAGCAGTGTCCATATATACAGTAAATATCTTACAGTAAAAAGGACCCTGGAGAAGAGAAGTGGTACTGTGCAGAGATGATACTGAGCAGTGTCCATATATATAGTAAATATCTTACAGTAAAAAGGACACTGGAGAGGAGAAGTGGTACTGTGCAGAGGTGATACTGAGCAGTGTCCATATATACAGTAAATATCGTACAGTAAAAAGGACCCTGGAGAAGAGAAGTGGTACTGTGCAGAGGTGGTACTGAGCAGTGTCATATATACAGTAAATATCGTACAGTAAAAAGGACCCTGGAGAAGAGAAGTGGTACTGTGCAGAGGTGATACTGAGCAGTGTCAATATATACTGTAAATATCTTACAGTAAAAAGGACACTGGAGAAGAGAAGTGGTACTGTGCAGAGGTGATACTGAGCAGTGTCCATATATACAGTAAATATCTTAAAGTAAAAAGGACCCTGGAGAAGAGAAGTGGTACTGTGCAGAGGTGATACTAAGCAGTGTCCATATATACAGTAAATATCGTACAGTAAAAAGGACCCTGGAGAAGAGAAGTGGTACTGTGCAGAGGTGATACTGAGCAGTGTCCATATATACAGTAAATATCGTACAGTAAAAAGGACACTGGAGAAGAGAAGTGGTACTGTGCAGAGGTGATACTGAGCAGTGTCCATATATACTGTAAATATCTTACATTAAAAAGGACCCTGGAGAAGAGAAGTGGTACTGTGCAGAGGTGGTACTGAGCAGTGTCCATATATACAGTAAATATCTTACAGTAAAAAGGACACTGGAGAAGAGAAGTGGTACTGTGCAGAGGTGATACTGAGCAGTGTCCATATATACAGTAAATATCGTACAGTAAAAAGGACACTGGAGAAGAGAAGTGGTACTGTGCAGAGGTGATACTGAGCAGTGTCAATATATACTGTAAATATCTTACATTAAAAAGGACCCTGGAGAAGAGAAGTGGTACTGTGCAGAGGTGGTACTGAGCAGTGTCCATATATACAGTAAATATCTTACAGTAAAAAGGACACTGGAGAAGAGAAGTGGTACTGTGCAGAGGTGATACTGAGCAGTGTCCATATATACAGTAAATATCTTACAGTAAAAAGGACACTGGAGAAGAGAAGTGGTACTGTGCAGAAGTGGTACTGAGCAGTGTCATATATACAGTAAATATCGTACAGTAGAAATGACACTGAGAAGTTGTACTGTGCAGAAGTGGTACTGAGCAGTGTCATATATACAGTAAATATCGTACAGTAGAAATGACACTGAGAAGTTGTACTGTGCAGAAGTGGTACTGAGCAGTGTCATATATACAGAAAATATCATACAGTAGAAATGACACTGAGAAGTTGTACTGTGCACCTGTCCTGTTTTCCGTAGACGAGGCGTTATCCTAGTATAATGAAATATTCAGCGCTTTCTAATGGACTTTCTGTTCCTTATCCTGGTAAATCTCTTTTTCTCCTTTTTAGTGAACAGAAAATCTATAATTTACATTTATTGACTGAAACCTCTTCCTGATCAGCTCCTGGCTGACACACTGTAACAACCCTGCACCTGTGACCGCTGGAGCTTTCAGATCTTTAACCCCTTGACAACATCGGACGTAAATGTTATCATGGTGCGGTGGGACTTAACGCACCACGACGTACATTTACATCATGAACACGACCGCGAGCACCGGACCAGTGCTCGATCATGCGCAGCGCGTCCCAACTGCTGTCCGCCATTAAGCCCTCAGATCTGCGGCACTTAAAATGGATCATCCATAATGCCGCGGGGATCATCTATAATGGCAGACAGAGGTCCCTCACCTGCCTCCATCTGTCTCCTGGGGTCTTCTGGTCAGAGATTGAGCAGACCAGAGCAGAAGATCGCCGATAACACTGATCAGTGCTATCCCCTATGCATAGCACTGAACAGTATTAGCAATCAACTGATTGCAATAAATATGTAGAAATTATAAATATAAAATATTTATGTGAACCAGTCCTCAAAAGCACCGGGGAGAGAAGAAGGAAAAGACTAGTGGAGATGGGATCCAAGAAATGGTCTTTATTATATAAAAAGGATATATATGGCCAATCGCCTAGCAGGGCCCTTGCTAAAGGCGAATGGAATATACTGGGTAAAAAATAGATATAATAAAAAATACAGAATATAGTAGGATTAAAAATGAGATAAATATGATGGGTAAGTAGCACCAAAGAAAATTCATTAATTAAATATCTGCTGCATATATCAGGAGAAAACGTTCTCAGTCCATATAATTCATAGGGATAAATGAAAAATCCACAAGAAATGTCCAGAATGAAAAGTCCCAATTAGTTTGGGTGTGTCCGGAGTAACGGTATATGGTAGTGAGTGTAGCCACAATAGCTACAATAGGAAATTCATGGACAGGTAATGCAGGCTAGTGTTGAGCGGCATAGGCCATATTCGAATTCGCGAATATTCGCGAATATATGGACGAATATTCGTCATATATTCGCGAATATTCGCATATTCGTTATATTCTCGTTTTATTTTCGCATATGCGAAAATTCGCGTATGCGAAAATTAACATATGTGAAAATTAGCATATGCGAATTTTCGCGCGCCAGTCTCACACAGTAGTATTAGAACCTTCTTTACACCACACAAGCTGGAAGCAGAGAGGGGTGATCACTGTGATATGTATTGTGAAGAAAAAAACAAAAAAAAAATGAATATTCGTAATTACGAATATATAGCGCTATATTCGCGAAATTCGCGAATTCGCGAATATGCGATATTCGCGAATAATATTCGAATTGCGAATATTCGCGAGCAACACTAATGCAGACAATGTGGCAAACACTGTCAGCGATGAAGATATGAATTATATGGACTGAGAACGTTTTCTCCTGATATATGCAGCAGATATTTAATTAATGAATTTTCTTTGGTGCTACTTACCCATCATATTTATCTCATTTTTAATCCTACTATATTCTGTATTTTTTATTATATCTATTTTTTACCCAGTATATTCCATTCGCCTTTAGCAAGGGCCCTGCTAGGCGATTGGTCATATATATCCTTTTTATATAATAAAGACCATTTCTTGGATCCCATCTCCACTAGTCTTTTCCTTTTTCTCTCCCCGGTGCTTTTGAGGACTGGTTCACATAAATATTTTATATTTATAATTTCTACACATTACATTAGGCCTTTTGGGTGAAGGCAACACCTTTAACCTCAAGCACATTATTTCTTTTATCCTAAGTGAGCTACACATATTTTACATTTCCTGATTGCAATAAATAGTCCCCTATGGGGACACAAAAAGCGTAAAAAATAAAAAAAAAGTAAAAAAAAATTTAAGAAAAAAGTAAAAAAATTTGAAAAATCCCCTCCCCCAATAAAATTGTAAATTGTCCCTTTTTCCCATTTAACCCCCAAAAAGCGTAAAAAAAATATATAAATGAATAAACATTTGGTATGGCCGCGTGTGTAAATGTCCGAACTATCAAAATATAATGTTAATTATCCCGTTTGGGGAACAGAGTAAATGTAAAAAAAAAATGTAAAATATTCCAAAATAGCTGCTTTTTTGTCACATTTTATAAAAAAAAAAAATTATAAAGAAAAAATGATTAAAAAGTAAAATATAAACAAAAGTGGTACCGATAAAAATTAGCCCTCATATCGCCCATATACGGAAAAATGTGAAAGTTATAGATGGTCAAGATAGGCCAATATCAAACATACTAATTTTGTTAAATAAATTGAGATTTTTTTAAAGCGGTACAATAATAGATAAGATATACAGTCACAGGCGTAAATGTTGTCCCCCCTGAAATTTCTCTATAAAATGAAGTATTTCTCACAGGAAAGGATTGCAGTAACACAGGTTTATTCCCTTTGGTGGAGATTTATCAAAACCTGTGCAGAGGCAAAGTTGCCCAGTTGCCCATAGCAACCAATCAGATCACTGCTTTCATTCTTAACAAAGCCTGTGAAAAATGAAAGAAGCGATCTGATTGGTTGCTATGGGCAACTGGGCAACTTTGCCTCTCCACAGGTTTTGTTTGTATTGGAACTAAGCCAAAAAAGGAGGAAAAAAAGCAAATTGGACATAATGTCACCAAACTCCAAAAATGGTCTGGACATAATTATTGTCCCCTTAGCTTAATATTTGGTTGCACTCCCTTTGGAATAAACAACTAAAATCAGTGTCTTCCTATAAGCATCAATAAGCTCCTTACACCTCTCAGCCGGATTGTTGGACCACTCTTCCTATAAGCATCAATAAGCTTCTTACACCTCTCAGCCGGAATGTTGGACCACTCTTCCTATAACCATCAATAAGCTCCTTACACCTCTCAGCCGGAATGTTGGACCACTCTTCCTATAAGCATCAATAAGCTTCTTACACCTCTCAGCCGGAATGTTGGACCACTCTTCCTTTACAAACTGCTCCCGGTCTCTTATTGGACGGCGCCTTTTCCCAACAGTAATTATAAGATCTCTCCACAGGTGATCAATGGGATTTAGATCTGGACTCATTGCTGACACTTCAGAACTCTCCAGCACTTTGTAGTCATCCATTTCTGGGGCTTTTTGACGTATGTTTGGGGTCATTGTCCTGCTGGAAGACCCAAGATCTAGGACATAAACCCAGCTTTCTGACACTGGGCTGTACAGTGCGACCCAAAATCCATTGGTAATCCTCAGATTTCATGATGTCTTGTACACATTCAAGGCCCCCAGTGCCAGAGGCAGCAAAACAACCCAAAACATCACTGACCTCCCCCATATGTCACTGTAGGTACTGTGCTCTTTTCTTTGTAGGCCTCATTCTGTTTTCGGTAAACAGTAGAATGATTTGCTTTACCAAAAAGCTCTATCTTGTCTCATCTGTCCACAAGACGTTTTCCCAGAAGGATTTTGGTTACTCAAGTTCATTTTGGTAAAATGTAGTCTTACTTTATTATGTCTCTGTGTCAGCAGTGGGGTCCTCCTGGGTCTCCTCCATAGTGGGGTCCTCCTGGGTCTCCTCCATAGTGGGGTCCTCCTGGGTCTCCTCCATAGTGGGGTCCTCCTGGGTCTCCTCCATAGTGGGGTCCTCCTGGGTCTCCTCCATAGTGGGGTCCTCCTGGGTCTCCTCCATAGTGGGGTCCTCCTGGGTCTCCTCCATAGTGGGGTCCTCCTGGGTCTCCTCCATAGTGGGGTCCTCCTGGGTCTCCTCCATAGTGGGGTCCTCCTGGGTCTCCTCCATAGTGGGGTCCTCCTGGGTCTCCTCTCCATAGTGGGGTCCTCCTGGGTCTCCTCCATAGTGGGGTCCTCCTGGGTCTCCTCCATAGTGGGGTCCTCCTGGGTCTCCTCCATAGCGTTTCATTTCATTTAAATGTTGACGGATAGTTCGCGCTGACACTGATGCTCCCTGAGCCTGCAGCTTAAATATCTTTGGAACTTGTTTGGAGCTGCTTATCCACCATCTGGACTATCCTACGTTGACACCTTTCATCAGTTTTTCTCTTCAGTCCACGTCCAGGGAGATTATCTACAGTGCCATGGGGTGTAAATTTCTTGATAATGTTGCGCACTGTGGACAAAGGCAAATCTAGATCTCTGGAGATGGACTTGTAACCTGGAGATTGTTGATATTTTTCCACAATTTTGGTTCTCAAGTCCTCAGACAGTTCTCTTCTCCTCTTTCTGTTGTCCATGCTTAGTGTGACACACACAGACACACAATGCAAAGACTAAGTGAACTTCTCTCCTTTTTATCTGCTTTCAGGTGTGATTTTTACATTGCCCACACCTGTTACTTGCCCCAGGTGAGTATAAAGGAACATCACATGCTGGAAACAATCTTATTTTTCAACCATTTTGAAAGGGGCCAATAATATTGTGTCCAGCCCATTTTTGGAGTTTGGTGACATTAGGTCCAATTTGCTTTTTTTCTCCCTTTTTTGGTTTAGTTCCAATACACACAAAGGGAATAAACATGTGTATAGCAAAACATGTGTTACTGAAATATATATATATACAGAGGAGAGGAGATCTATATATATATATATATATATATACACACACAGGGAATAAACATGTGTATAGCAAAACCTGTGTTACTGCAATATATATATACAGAGGAGAGGAGATCTATATATATATATATATATATATATATATATATATACAGAGGAGAGGAGATCTATATATATATATATATATATATATATATACAGAGGAGAGGAGATCTATATATATACACACAAAGGGAATAAACATGTGTATAGCAAAACATGTGTTACTGCAATATATATATACAGAGGAGCGGAGATCTATATATATATATATATATATATATATATATATATACACAGAGGAGAGGAGATCTATATATATATATATATATACACACAAAGGGAATAATCATGTGTATAGCAGAACATGTGTTACTGCAATATATATATGTACAGAGGAGAGGAGATCGATATATATATATATATATATATATATATATATATACAGAGGAGAGGAGATCTATATATATATATACACAAAGGGAATAAACATGTATAGCAAAACCTGTGTTACTGCAATATATATATACAGAGGAGAGGAGATCTATATATATATATACAGAGGAGAGGAGATCTATATATATATATACAGAGGAGAGAAGATCTATATATATATATATATATATATATATATATACACAGAGGAGAGGAGATCTATATATATATATATACAGAGGAGAGGAGATCTATATATATATATACAGAGGAGAGGAGATCTATATATATATATATATATACAGAGGAGAGGAGATCTATATATATATATACAGAGGAGAGGAGATCTATATATATATACAGAGGAGAGGAGATCTATATATATATACAGAGGAGAGGAGATCTATATATATATATATATATATATATATATATATATACACACAAAGGGAATAAATATGTGTATAACAAAACGTGTGTTACTGCAATATATATATATATATATATATATACAGAGGAGAGGAGATCTATATATATATATATACAGAGGAGAGGAAATCTATATATATATATATATACACAGAGGAGAGGAGATCTATATATATATATATATATATATATATATATATACAGAGGAGAGGAGATCTATATATATATATATACAGAGGAGAGGAGATCTATATATATATATACAGAGGAGAGGAGATCTATATATATATATATATATATATACAGAGGAGAGGAGATCTATATATATATATATATATATATATATATATATATATATACAGAGGAGAGGAGATCTATATATATACACACAAAGGGAATAAATATGTGTATAACAAAACCTGTGTTACTGCAATATATATATATACAGAGGAGAGGATATCTATATATATATACAGAGGAGAGGAGATCTATATATATATATACAGAGGAGAGGAGATCTATATATATATATACAGAGGAGAGGAGATCTATATATATATATATATATATATATATATATATATACACAGAGGAGAGGAGATCTATATATATATATATACAGAGGAGAGGAGATCTATATATATATATACAGAGGAGAGGAGATCTATATATATATACAGAGGAGAGGAGATCTATATATATATATACAGAGGAGAGGAGATCTATATATATATATACAGAGGAGAGGAGATCTATATATATATACAGAGGAGATCTATATATATATACAGAGGAGAGGAGATCTATATATATATATATATATATATATATATATATATACACACACAAAGGGAATAAATATGTGTATAACAAAACGTGTGTTACTGCAATATATATATATATATATATATACAGAGGAGAGGAGATCTATATATATACACACAAAGGGAATAAATATGTGTATAACAAAACCTGTGTTACTGCAATATATATATATATATATACAGAGGAGAGGAGATCTATATATATATATATATATATATACAGAGGAGAGGAGATCTATATATATATATACAGAGGAGAGGAGATCTATCTATCTATATATATATATATATATATATATATATACAGAGGAGAGGAGATCTATATATATATATACAGAGGAGAGGAGATCTATATATATATATATATATATATATATACAGAGGAGAGGAGATCTATATATATATATATATATATATATATATATACAGAGGAGAGGAGATCTATATATATATAGACAAAGGGAATAAACATGTGTATAACAAAACCTGTGTTACTGCAATATATATATATACAGAGGAGAGGAGATCTATATATATATATACAGAGGAGAGGAGATCTATATATATATATATATATATACAGAGGAGAGGAGATCTATATATATATATATATATATATATATATATATACAGAGGAGAGGAGATCTATATATATATAGACAAAGGGAATAAACATGTGTATAACAAAACCTGTGTTACTGCAATATATATATATATACAGAGGAGAGGAGATCTATATATATATACAGAGGAGATCTATATATATATACAGAGGAGAGGAGATCTATATATATATATATATATATATATATACACACAAAGGGAATAAATATGTGTATAACAAAACGTGTGTTACTGCAATATATATATATATATACATACAGAGGAGAGGAGATCTATATATATATACAGAGGAGAGGAAATATATATATATATATATATATATATATATATATACAGAGGAGAGGAGATCTATATATATATATATATATATATACAGAGGAGAGGAGATCTATATATATATATATATATATATATATATATATACAGAGGAGAGGAGATCTATATATATATATATATATATATATATATATACAGAGGAGAGGAGATCTATATATATATATACAGAGGAGAGGAGATCTATATATATATATATACAGAGGAGAGGAGATCTATATATATATATATATATATACAGAGGAGAGGAGATCTATATATATATATATATATACAGAGGAGAGGAGATCTATATATATACACACAAAGGGAATAAATATGTGTATAACAAAACCTGTGTTACTGCAATATATATATATATATATACAGAGGAGAGGAGATCTATATATATATATATACAGAGGAGAGGAGATCTATATATATATATACAGAGGAGAGGAGATCTATCTATATATATATATATATATATATATATATACAGAGGAGAGGAGATCTATATATATATATATACAGAGGAGAGGAGATCTATATATATATATATATATATATATATACAGAGGAGAGGAGATCTATATATATATATATATATATATACAGAGGAGAGGAGATCTATATATATATATATATATATATATATATATATATACAGAGGAGAGGAGATCTATATATATATATATATACAGAGGAGAGGAGATCTATATATATATATATATACACAGAGGAGAGGAGATCTATATATATATATATATATATACAGAGGAGAGGAGATCTATATATATATATATATATATACAGAGGAGAGGAGATCTATATATATATATATATATATACAGAGGAGAGGAGATCTATATATATATATACACAAAGGGAATAAACGTGTGTTACTGCAATCCTTTCCTGTGAGGAATACTTCATTATATAGAGAAATTTCAGGGGGGACAACATTTACGGCCATGACTGTAACATGGATATAATTTAATTGTATTGACCCACAGAATAAAGAAAGCACGCCATTTTTACCGTAAAGTGTACAGCGTGAAAACTGCGGTGTCCTTTCAAAATCCCCACATAAATAATAGTTTTTTTGGTTGCGCCGTACATTTTATGGTAAAATGAGTGATGTCATTACAAAGTAAAATTGGTCACACAAAAAACAAGCCTCATATGGGTCTGTGGATGGAAATATAAAAAGAGTTATGATTTTTAGAAGGCGAGGAGGAAAAATAAAATGGGCCTGGTCCTTAAAGGGGAACTCCGGTGGAAAAAAAGTTTTTTCAAATCAACTGGTGCAAGAAAGTTAAACAGGTTTGTAGATCACTTTTATTTAAAAATCTTAATCCTTCTAGTACTTATCAGCTTCTATATACTACAGAGAAATTTGTGAAGTTCTTTCCAGCCTGACAACAGTGCTCTCTGCTGACACCTCTGTCCGTGTCAGGAACTGTCCAGTAGGAGAGGTTTTCTATGGGGATATGATTCTAATCTGGACAGTTCCTGACACGGACAGAGGTGTCAGCAGAGAGCACTGTTGTCAGACTGGAAAGAAATTCACACATTTCTCTGTTTTATACAGCAGCTAATAAGTACTGGAAGGATTAAGATATTTTAATAGAAGTAATTTACAAATCTGTTTAACTTTCAGGCACCAGTTGATTTGAAAACATTTGTTTTCTACTTCTTTCCACCGGAGTTCCCCTTTAAAGGGGTACTCCGGTGAAAACCTTTTTTCTTTTAAATCAACTGGGGGCAGAAAGTTAAACATATTTGTAAATTGCTTCTATTAAAAAATCTTAATCCTTCCTGTACTTATTAGCTGCTGAATGAAATTCTTTTCTTTTTGGAATGCTCTCTGATGACATCACAAGCACAGTGCTCTCTGCTGACGGTATTATAATACTTTATTTATTGTTGTCCTTAGTGGGATTTGAACCCAAATCCCCAGCACTGAAAGGCAGCAGTGCTAACCACTGAGCTACCCTTAGCATATATCTGCTATGCACGGTTGCTAAAATGGACAGAGATGTCAGCAGAGAGCACTGTGCTTGTGATGTCATCAGTGTTCCAAAAAGAAAGGAATTTCCTCTGTAGCATTCTGCAGCTAATAAGTACTGGAAGGATTAAGATTTGTTAATAGAAGTAATTTACAAATATGTTCAACTTTCTGACACCATTTGATTTAAAAGAAAAAAAAGTTTTCACCGGAGTACCCCTTTAAGGGTGTTAATGTTCCCGGTCACTGGCAGGGATGAAATAATTTTTACTACAATGTATTTACTGATGCGGCTCTTAAAGTGACAGTACGTTGTAATATTAGAGTGGACCGTGCTGTTATAGCGGTGAGGGCGGTTTCGTATATGGCGACATTTATAGCTGCGTTATTCATACGGGAGGCGGCCATTCCCTCCATGACAATATTCAGCAGAATGAAAGAGCTGATTTTGTTTTTGGGATCCCAGTGGGGTGAATGGCACTATTTATCCCCTCTCGGCACATGACGCCTCCTGCAGCTGCTGCGGGCGCTGTACCCGTCGCTCACATCCCCACTCGCCCTTCGCATCTGGACAGTGTGTAATACAGTGTTTTCCAAACAGTGCGCCTCCAGCTGTTTGGCCGTTGGCTGTCCGGGTATGCTGGGAGTTGCAGTTTTGCAACAGCTGGAGGCACACTGGTTGGGAAACACTGGAGTTCACCTGGGTCACCTCCAGCACTAGCAGCCTAATTGAATGACCGGCTGGAGTGATCAAACGCCAGACCCTCGGCCACGGGATTCATGGGAATTGTTGGGAGTTGTAGTTTTTGAACAGCTGGAGACACACAGTTTGGAAAACACCATTGTCATAATATTTGGTATTAACCCCTTCTCTCCCGGCAGGAGATCGAGGCACGGAGTGAGCTCAGCTTCACGCACTTCATCCTCTTCTACAAGAACCTGATGTTCGATGCTCAGAAGTCAGTAAGTATCGGCTGAATTAAGATGCTGCGGAGCTCGCGCTCCATCCACCTCCCGGACTGAATGTTAATTCCCTCTCGCTGACAATAGGTTATTGTGTCTCCTGACAGTGGCGGGGCGTCTGTTTATTGGCGCAGGGGCAAGGGGGGTGAGAATTGGAGTGCAGCCATGGCCCTCGGCTGTCCAGGCATGCTGGGAGTTGTAGTCTTGCAACAGCTGGAGGCATCCTGGTTGGGAATCACTATGATACATTGTAGCAAACTTTCATGTCTGAACGTGTGCTTAGGATTGGCTGCACTGGATATAGTGGCAGAATAATAAATGAATAAATAAAACACATACATGAAAATACAAGTAAATAAATAAATAAATAAATAACTGAATGAATAAATTCATACATAAAAATATCAATAAATAAGTAAATAAATCAGTAAATAACTGAATAAAATAAATAAATAAATGATTGAATGAATGAATATATAAATAAATTAGCAAATAAATAAATAATTGAATAAAAAAAATGAAAAACTGAATGAATGAATTTATAAATAAATACGCAAATAAATAACTGAATGAATATATAAATAAATCAGTAAGTAATTGAATGAATACATTAAATAACTGAATGAATGAATATACAAATAAATATATAAATAAGTAAATAACTGAATGAATGAATATATAAATAAATATATAAATAAGTAAATAACTGAATGAATGAATGAATAAATTCATACATAAAAATATCAATAAATAAGTAAATAAATCAGTAAATAATTGAATAAAATAAATACATGATTGATTGAATGAATGAATGAATATATAAATAAATTAGCAAATAAATAAATAACTGAATAAAATAAATAAGTAAATAACTTAATGAATGAATGAATAAATACATACATAAAAATATCAATAAATAAGTAAATCAATCAGTAAATGAGTAAATAACTGAATACAATAAATAAATAACTGAATGAATGAATATATAAATAAATACGCAAATAAATAACTGAATGAATATATAAAGAAATCAGTAAGTAATTGAATGAATAAATTAAATAACTGAATATATAAATAAATAACTGAATAAAATAAATAAGTAAATAACTTAATGAATGAATAAATACATACATAAAAATATCAATAAATAATAAATAAATCAGTAAATGAGTAAATAACTGAATACAATAAATAAATAACTGAAGGAAATTAATTAATAAGTAAATAAATAAATAAATGGTCTCCTTTCGCTGACAGGTAGCAGAGGTTTTGATTCTGGAAGTATTATAGAAAGTTACAGAATTCCTTTTAAGCCAGACAAGAAAGACAATGTAGGACCCAGGGGATGGATGGAGGAGGGGATGGGAGGAGCCTGTGGTGGGAGGAGCCTATGTGACAGAAGAATTCTGTTTTGTGAGAGTGGTCTGTGATGTGAATTGCTGTGTGGTTGATGGAGTCTGCATGAAATAAAGAGTCTGTGTGGTAGAGGAAGTGTGGTGGGAGGAGTCTGGTGGGTGGAGTCTGGGAGGAGGCGTATATGTAGTGGGGGGAGCCTGCATTGTGGGAGGAGTCTGTGTGAATTGGGTCTGTGTAATGGGAGGAGTCTGCATTTGTGGGGTCTGTGTAATGGGAGGAGTCTGCATTTGTGGGGTCTGTGTAATGGGAGGAGTCTGCATTTTTGGAGCCTGTAATGGGAGGAGTCTGCATTTGTGGGGTCTGTGTAATGGGAGGAGTATGTGGGGTCTGTGTAATGGGAGGAGTCTGTGTTTGTGGAGTCTGTGTTTGTGGGGTCTGTGTAATGGGAGGAGTCTGTGTATTGGGAGGAGTCTGTGTTTGTGGGGTCTGTGTATTGGGAGGAGTCTTTGAGAGTTCCTTTGTGGTCAGAGGAGTCTGTGTTGTGGGAGGAGCTTGTCTGATGGGAGGAGTCTGTGTAGCAATTGGAGTCTTTGTTGTTGGAGGAGTCTGTGTTGTGGGAGGAGCTTGGCTGGTGGGAGGAGTCTGTGTAGGGGTTGGAGTCTTTGTTGTGGGAGGAGTCTGTGTTGTGGGAGGAGTTTATGTGATGTCTAAAGTTATGTTAAAGATTGTAATTTCTATTTATTTGACTTCAGATCATTGAGCAGCTGGACTTGTCGTTCCCTCTCCGGTGAGTCCTGTAATTTATTCTGTGACGTCTCCACATCTGTGCAATACGGGGGCGAGAACAGCCTGATACACTGTAACGGAAATCACAATATAAGGAGGCGCAGTCACACTATAGAGAGCATTCTAGTGACCACTACGTAATATAGAGAGCATTCTAGTGACCACTACGTAATATAGAGAGCATTCTAGGCACCACTACGTAATATAGAGAGCATTCTAGGCACCACTGTGTAATATAGAGAGCATTCTAGTGACCACTACGTAATATAGAGAGCATTCTAGTCACCAGTGTGTAATATAGAGAGCATTCTAGTGACCACTAAGTAATAGAGAGAGCATTCTAGTGACCACTACGTAATATAGAGAGCATTCTAGTGACCACTACGTAATATAGAGAGCATTCTAGGCACCACTATGTAATATAGAGAGCATTCTAGTGACCACTACGTAATATAGAGAGCATTCTAGTCACCAGTGTGTAATATAGAGAGCATTCTAGTGACCACTACGTAATATAGAGAGCATTCTAGTCACCAGTGTGTAATATAGAGAGCATTCTAGTGACCACTACGTAATATAGAGAGCATTCTAGTGACCACTACGTAATATAGAGAGCATTCTAGGCACCACTATGTAATATAGAGAGCATTCTAGTGACCACTACGTAATATAGAGAGCATTCTAGTCACCAGTGTGTAATATAGAGAGCATTCTAGTGACCACTACGTAATATAGAGAGCATTCTAGTGACCACTACGTAATATAGAGAGCATTCTAGTGACCACTACGTAATATAGAGAGCATTCTAGGCACCACTATGTAATATAGAGAACATTCTAATGACCACTACGTAATATAGAGAGCATTCTAGTCACCAGTGTGTAATATAGAGAGCATTCTAGTCACCAGCGTGTAATATAGAGAGCATTCTAGTCACCAGTGTGTAATATAGAGAGCATTCTAGTCACCAGCGTGTAATATAGAGAGCATTCTAGTGACCAGTGTGTAATATAGAGAGCATTCTAGTGATCAGTGTGTAATATAAAGAGCATTCTAGTCACCAGTGTGTAATATAGAGAGCATTCTAGTCACCAGTGTGTAATATAGAGAGCATTCTAGTCACCAGTGTGTAATATAGAGAGCATTCTAGTCACCAGTGTGTAATATAGAGAGCATTCTAGTGATCAGTGTGTAATATAGAGAGCATTCTAGTCACCAGCGTGTAATATAGAGAGCATTCTAGTGATCAGTGTGTAATATAGGGAGCATTCTAGTCACCAGTGTGTAATATAGAGAGCATTCTAGTCACCAGTGTGTAATATAGAGAACATTCTAGTCACCAGTGTGTAATATAGAGAGCATTCTAGTCACCAGTGTGTAATATAGAGAGCATTCTAGTCACCAGTGTGTAATATAGAGAGCATCCTAGTCACCAGTGTGTAATATAGAGAGCATTCTAGTCACCAGTGTGTAATATAGAGAGCATTCTAGTCACCAGTGTGTAATATAGAGAGCATTCTAGTGATCAGTGTGTAATATAGAGAGCATTCTAGTCACCAGTGTGTAATATAGAGAGCATTCTAGTCACCAGTGTGTAATATAGAGAGCATTCTAGTCACCAGTGTGTAATATAGAGAGCATTCTAGTGATAAATATACAATGTTATGTAATAATTACATTGGTTTATTTTGTATCCAGTAATGTCGACCGCCCCTCGCTGTGTCAGATCTCACTTTACGACTTCCAGCGCTTCCTCCAGTTTGATCAGAAGGTAATAAATACAGGATTGGGCCCCTCACTACCTTTGTATTAGGATGTATTCACAACAGGCAGTATAGGGGACCCCCCCCCCCATGTCATGTGATTAATATAATCTTCTTACAGGAAGCCTGGGCGACCGACCTGGGCAAAGTCAGAGAATGTCTATGCAGTTACCTACGAGACACCGACGGGGAGATGGCAGAGCCGGTGCTGCAGCTGGACGAGGTAAGTCTGGAGCAAAACTACAACTCCCAGCATGCCCAGACAGCTGTTGCAGTACTTTTGCAACAGCTGAGGGCACCCTGGATGGGAAACACTGCAGTACCATATCACATGTGCAAAGCAATTATATAAGCGTTCTAGCGCCGCCTGGTGGTCACACGCTCTTCTTGCTTCCTCAGTTCCTGACGTATCTGTTCTCCAAGGAGAATTCAGTGATGGATTCCAAGTATGAGAGCGTGGTGCCGGAGGAGATGAACCACCCGCTGTCCCAGTACTGGATCTCCTCCTCGCATAACACGTAAGAACGACCCTGTGGGATAAATACATTTATAATATAATACAGAGCTGCAGTGCTCGTCGCAGTGTATCAGAGCCCATCACACAGTTATGATCAGAACGGGGCTTTCTGGCTGTTTCCATTTACTGACAGCAAGTCATGAAGAAACAAGCTCCTCCCATTTTCCAAAAGTGTCGCGATTGGTGTAAAAGTTGCAAAGTTTTGCGCGGAACGGGGCTTGGGCGAAAATTCGCAACTTCCCCTAAAAGTTTGCTAGAAAGTTGCAGAATATTTAAAGGGGTATTCCGGGCAAAAACATTCTATCCCGGATGTCTGATCGCGGGGGGCCCGCTGCTGAGACCCCCCGCCATCTCCCTGCAGCACCCGCATGGAATGCGGGTGCTGCAGGGAGATGGCAGGGGGTCTCAGCAGCGGGCCCCCCGCGATCAGATAAATGTTTTTGGCCGGAATACCCCTTTTAATCTAAAAAAATAAGTTTTGTATTCCTATTGCAAATGTGAAAAATCAGTCGCGGGGTGGCCATAGCTAATGGGGTCCTCCTCCTGATCCCGGTTCATGCCAACACCCAGAACATAAGGGCCCTACTTATCTGCCCCCTGGTCGGTTCATTCATGTGCCATACCTGGCATTTCCCAGCTGTGGGGCCCATGTACGAGGAGGCCCTGCCCTGAACTGCTTCCTCTTTGCTTGTTTTGTGACTGTCATAGGAGCTCCTTGGGGGAGGTCCCTATATGCAAATTATTACACCTCCCCTTAAAGGGGTAGTCCGCTGCTAGACATCTTATCCCCTATCCAAAGTATAGGGGATAAAATGTCTGATCGCGGGGGTCCCGCCGCTGGGGCCCTCCGTGATCTCCCGCTGCACTCGACATTCTAAACAAATGCCGGTGTCACGTACCTGAATGCGGGCTGTCACGAAACTGGATGTGGATCCTCTACCTGTGTGGCTGATGACTCGGACCGTATTGGGGAGCGGAGTCTAAGGTGCCGCTGGTTTTCACCAGAGCCCGCCGCAAAGCAGGATGGATTTGCTGCGGCAGGCGACACCCAGGTCGCAACCCCCGAAACTGCTCGACCACACAGGTAAATGGGCAAAGCGGGGTATCGGAGGGTGAGGCAGAGGTGTAGTTAACATAGCAGAAGGTCTAGGCAGGCAGCAAAGGTTCGGAGTCAAGAAACGTAGCAGGAAGGTCTGGAAACACGGGTAGGCAAAACAGGCAATGGGAACGCTTTCTCTGTGCAATGAGCACTGAAGATCCGGCAGGGGGCATGGGAGGTGCAAATTACTTATAACATGGTGACACTAATTATGGGCACACTGGCCCTTTAAATTTCAAAGCTCCGGTGCACGCGTGCCCTAAGGGATGGGGACGCGCGCGCCGGGGCTGAGAGGAAGCAGCAGGAGTGGAGCAAGGTAAGGGACGGGCCGGCATTCGCATGAGGACGCTGCGCTCACGGCCGGTGACAGAGGCCGGAGCGCAGTGTGTTACAGCCGGTTTCTTGCAGCAGCGGTTGTGATGTCACGGCCACACCCCTTGTGATGTCACAGGCAGACACGCCCCCTCCAGTTTAACATGATTTTTATTGGGTTTTTTATAAGAATTAAACAAGAGGAACAATAACTTTGGAATGTCATATAGAACAAATTTACATATATTTGTCCATAGAAAGACAAGGTTATTAATAATGCACGTGTTGTAAAAAATGTTGCATTATAATATATATATATACACACACACACACATGATCGTTAATGTCATAACAATTTCGCCTAAGGATACTAAAAGTTTAACATAAATTGTCGTAGTTATGAAAGGGTGAAGACTTTTTATTATACATGTGAGATTTGAGCTATTTGAGTTTGTTCATTTCTATATCTATATGTCGTAGTGACTAAGGCTGGGTTCACACTACGTTTGTAGTGTACGGGTGCCGGATCCGGTTGGGAGGGGCGAAAACCGTCCGCTCCCTTATCCCAGCTGGATCCGACCCGAACCCCGTTCATTTCAATGAGCCGACCGGGGTCAAATGCTGATTCCGGTTGTCTCATTTTTGTCCTGTATTCGCTTTTCTGACCGGACCTAAAACCGTGGTATACCACGGTTTTAGGTCCGGTCAGAAAACCAAATACCACGGTTTTAGGTCCGGTCAGAAAACCGAATACAGGGCAAAAAGGAGACAACTGGAGTCAGCGTTTGACCCCGGTCGGCTCATTGAAATTAATGGGGTTCGGGCCGGATGAGGCTAGGATACGGGAGCGGATGGTTTTCGCCCCTCCTAACCAGATCCGGCCCGAACCCCATTCATTTCAATGAGCCGACCGGAGTCAGCGTTTGCTTTAGGTCCGGTCAGAAAACCGTATACGGGGCAAAAATGAGACAACCGGCTCATTGAAATGAATGGGGTTTGGCTGGATCCGGATGGGATACGGGAGCGGACGGTTTTCGCCCCTCCCAACCGGATCCAGCACCCGTACACTACAAACGTAGTGTGAACCCACCCTTACCGGAATCATTTTTTGTAGTTTTATGTCGCCTTAGACGCTTCTTCTCTTCCCTCATAGATGCAGTTTACAATCTTACCAGCATAAAGTATCAGTAATGTATAGAGCAGTGGTCTCCAACCTGCGCACCTCCAGATGTTGCAAAACTACAACTCCCAACATGCCCGGACAGCCAACGGCTGTCCGGGCATGCTGGGAGTTGTAGTTTTGCAAGATCTGGAGGTCCGCAGGTTGGAGACCACTGGTATAAAGCATTGCATTAGGTACAGGAGAACCATGTATGTACGCCCCCTCCCATAGACATGAATGTAGGGGGCGTGGTGTGACGTCACGAGGGGCGTGGCCATGATGTCGCAATCACGGCCTCCGGCTCAGAGCGTTCGCATGTTCGCAACTCCAATAAAAAAAAACGATTGTAACTTATCCGCCCACCATGATGAATTTATAACCATGTCCGCTCTCCTCTGTTCTCCGGCAGGTATCTGACTGGCGATCAGTTCTCGAGCGAGTCCTCACTGGAGGCGTACGCCCGCTGCCTCCGCATAGGCTGCCGCTGCATTGAGCGTAAGTGTTGTGAGCACAAACCACGAGAAAACGCAATAACAAAGAATTTATTATAAGAGGAAAAGCCTCAAAACAACCAGGAAATGGAGGGAGTGTCTGTGCCAGACGTGTCAATAAAGTTTATTGATAAGAGACGCTTTGCCATATGTCAGGGCTTTGTCATACACGTGCGGTATTACTGTACATATACAATGCGCCATTGTTCATCTAGGTCGCTGCAGCCATATTTGTTTCCATGAGCGAAAAAGCGGTGAACACATCTCCCAGTTTTTACAGGTCAAAGGTCTGAAGTGTCGCGTATCAGGGGCCACGTGTGGAGATGTAGCCCATAGCAACCAATCACCGCTTCTTATTTTGTTTACTTAAATTGACATCAGGTTGGTTGCTATGAGCAACTGCAGTTATTTTTTTTTTTTTTTCTGAAGAAACTTTATTGACTTACCTGAATAAACTTTTACAGTAAAATATTTAGGGACAAGAACGACTTATGATTTTTTTTTTAAATGTATAAAAAGTTACCTCAATTGTGGATCCTAATCATGTGATGTCACAAAAAGAGGGAAAAAACTAATGCTGAGCTCTGATTGGCTGCTATGGGTACAACGTTTATTTATTTATTTTTTATTTTTTTGTGACATCACATGATTTGACCAGAATTGAGGAAGATTTATCAAATCCTGTGCAGAGGAAAGAGGAAGTTGACCAGTTACCCATAGCAACCAATCAGATTTCTTCTTTCATTTTTAAAAAGGCCTCTGAAACATAAAAGCAGCGATCTGATTGGTTGCTAGGGGCAACTGGTCAACTTTTCCTCTGCACTGGATTTGATAAATCTTCCCCATTATATCTCCACCGCCCTCCACATCCTACCTGCACTGGTGCATTGTAACAGATTTCAGCTGTGAGCAGGACCGGAGGGATACAGTATGCGTGTGAAATATATGTGTGTTTTTATCTATATACAGTATGTGTGTAATGTATATAAATACATGTACACAATGTTATCATTACACACATACAGTATATAGATAAAAACACACATATATATATATAATTATACACATCATCACACATATAGATATATAATTATACACATCATCACACATATAGATATATAATTATACACATCATCACACATATATAATTATATACATCAATCATCACACATATATATATATAATTATACACATCATCACACATATATATATAATTATACACATCATCACACATATATATATAATTATACACATCATCACACATATATATATAATTATACACATCATCACACATATATATATAATTATACACATCATCACACATATATATATAATTATACACATCATCACACATATATATATATAATTATACACATCATCACACATATATATATAATTATACACATCATCACACATATATATATAATTATACACATCATCACACATATATATATAATTATACACATCATCACACAT